>NW_015169800.1:477557-541720 GCF_001447785.1 Gekko japonicus | reverse complement strand
TTTCTCATACCATAGATAGGCGTGCCAACCAAATCTACAATCATGACCCTCTAATACCAACAATTTTTTATTGTCTAAATTGACCCACTGTTCTAACCATGTCAAGCACACAGCTTCATGATATAACTTAAAATTAGGAAGTTGGAAGCCTCCTCGTTCCTTAGTGTCACACAATATCTTCATCTTAATCCTTGGCTTTCTTCCCGCCCATACAAATCTTGATATTTCTCTTTGCCAACCATCAAGCACTTTAGTTTCTCGAATAATCGGAATAGTCTGAAATAAAAACATCAAACGTGGTAAAATATTCATTTTAACCACTGAAATTCGTCCCAACAATGACAAATTCAAAGTATCCCATTTCTTTACATCTTGTTGCACCTTTTCCCATAGTTTTTCATAGTTGTTCTTAAACAAATCTATATTTTTCGTTGTCAAATCAACTCCTAAATATTTAACTTTTTTGACCACTTCACATTGTACCTTTTCTTGCAGTTCTTTTTGCCTTTGCTTTGTCATATTTTTACACAACATTTTTGTCTTTTTCTTATTAACGTAAAAACCGGCCAAGTCATATCCTTGTTCACATTTAGTGATGATTTCTGATCACTGTAAATTGCCTTGATTAAATTCAAAAACGGCTGGCCGATATCAATTTTTTCTATCACTTGCAACATAAAGTCCCAATTCAAATTATCAAAAGCCTTTTCCGCGTCCACGAAAAATAGCACTACCTCTTTCTCTGGATGTTTGTCATAATACTCTATAGCATCAATCACCATTCTCAAATTATCTCTAATTTGTCTATTTGGCAAAAAGCCCGCTTGTTCTTCTGTTATAACTTCCTTTAAGTATATCTTTACTCTATCAGCCTTGTCCCGGCTACCAGCCTCCACTCTTTGCTCCTGAAAACTCTGACTGATTTCCTGGCATTCTGACCCTTGGAACTGTTTCCCAGCTTGCTTTTAGACTGTGTGAAGTATATCCATGAAGTATATCTGTGGCGACCAGCCAGAACCAGCACACCCACCAGGAGGTGGAGGACATTTTAGATTCTAAGATAAAAAGGGGCCGATTATACTATCTCATTAAATGGAAAGACTTTGACCCGAGTCATAAGAAGATAGCCATGTGAAAGCCCGTAAACTAGTGTACGTTTTCCATAAGTGATACCCCTTCAAGCTGGGGGTATCACTTATGGGAGGGGCAGAATGTCAGACTCTTGTCTGCCATGCTTTGAGGACTTGGGGCCTGCAGAGGGAGGGAAATTCCTGAGTGAGGGGTGTGAGTGAGCGAGTGTGTGAACGGCTCTGTTGTAGTGGCAATGTAACTCCCTATGCAGGGATGACTTTGGAGATGACTGTGCTTGCTTCACTGTCCTAGAGAAAATAATGGTATATTCACAGATGGGGGGGTGTAGAGCGTGTGACAGTGAGGAGGGACAATTGTGGGGTATGATTGGATGGGACCCAAAGGGGGGCCTGGTTTGAACTGTCTATAATTGGGGATTTTCCCGCCTGATCTCAGGTTGTTGTTTTTTTCATCCCCCTAAGGGGAGTTTTTTTATTGATTTTTTCACACCACTACAGATTACAACTGAAAAAATAGGAAGGGGAACTACCTCTAAGGAGAAAGAAAAGAAACCCACTAATAACTAAAAACCCAAGGGTAGGAGATCAATACATCCACTTATTTCAATATTAGTCTAAAATGCAAGTAGTACATTGCACATAGTCGGTTATGCTAAGTTATTTATCTTTTAACCACCCAATTATCTGTTAAATGAAACCCTCGGAGCATCCCAAAGTTGTTTCTAAATTTTCAGGCACAATTCAGAGTCCTTCATTTTTTTCTCATATTTTCTCATATATTTTCTTATTGTCAATTTATATCGACTTTTGGGGGCCGCTGCCCCCTTTTCAGAGAAAGAGTTCTCGTCAGAAGACACCGAGCCTAACTCGCCATCTGATTTGCTTTCTTCTTCTTCCTTCTTGTCCTCCGCTGGATCCCCCAGCTGTGTTCTCAGGAACTCGCGTGCTTTAAGAACAGAGTCAATCTTTTATTTTTTGTTGTGGAGCTTGAAAATGGCACCTTCTGGAATTAACCATCTGTAACGCCATTTGTTTGTAAAAAAAGGATTAAGTCTTTATATTTCTTTCTCTTCTGTCTTATTTCAAATGGAATGTCTTTTAAAATCCTGATGTTGTTGCCCCCGATTTTCAAGGGTGTTCCCGTAGTTGCTTTCAAGATAGATTCTCGAAGAGAGAGAATCTAACAACTATTTCCCCAGGCAGATTGTTTTTCTTGATCTATAAGGAATAGGACCTGTAGACCACCTCTATCTCGCTATATAGATATTCCGCTGTCAAATCTGTCAATGGGGCTATTGCATCACTCAACAATTGCTTCAGATTCTCTCCTTTACTTTCCGGGACCCCTTGGAACCGTAGGACCAAATTTGCTTTCTCCATTTGCAGCTGTAAAAGTTGTGACTCTTCCATAGCTTTTTTCCTTTCCAGTTTTTGCACCTTTTTCTTGACTTTTTTAGTATTGGTGTCCTTTTCCTTCATTTGCTCTGCCATATGCTCCATTGCATTTAAGGATTTAGTCAATTGTAGCTGCTGTGAAGCCAAACTCTGACCAATTGTTGACAATTGTTTTTTAATATTGTCATCTCATCCAGCAGAAGGCGCAAGGAATCTGCCAACAATTTAAAAAGCTCAGTGGTCTCTTCCATTCGAGGACTGCCCACTAGTTTTGCTTTCAACAGTTTTTCTTTATCCGGTTTCTTCCCCACCATCTTTTTGGATTATTTACTTTTCTAAAAATTTCTAAAGTCTCTGATATTTGCCCGTACGCTTATCTGCACTCTGGTAACTCTCTTAAAACAGATTTAAACACTTATTTTTCCGCTCCCCCCTCTTTATTTCCATGTTTTTGTTTGTGCATTTGGGGGGCCCTCCCCCGCTTGCTTTCCATCGCTCTTTAAGGGGGGCAGCTTTCTTTTTAAATCTTCATGCTCACTTCAACCCGACTCACAGTTTGTTGTTAGCCAACCGGCCTTGATCGGCATCGTTTTTTCTTGCCCAATCTCCAATGCTTGTCCTGGTCAGCAGCACTAGTACCATGCGGTCACTCAGCAGCAGGACCTTCGGAGCAGAGGAGCACCTCAATTCTCCAGCATTGCACCGGCGAAGAGGTTGCCCCTCAAAAGCCCCCTGGCTAGGAGCCTTTTACCAAGGCTCCAGGGGGGTCGTCACCCATCGCACCCCCTCCTACACGCTGGTGTGCAGTTTGCATCCCCAGGATGTCCGGAAGATACATCTGCCTGTGTGTCGCCATAAACCGGAAGTCCTCCGCCTGATCTCAGTTTTGACACAGTACTGGTCTCAGCTTGGAACATCTTTATTCATCAATGAACAAATGACAGCCAGAGAGTGTTGTTGAGAGTAACTTTGTCCAACAGTCTGACAGATCAGTGCCAAGTTCTACATCTGGGTAACAAAAATGAGGAACATGCATATTGGATGGGGGATACACTTCTGAGTAGCAGTGTGTGTATGAACAAGATCTTGGGGTAGAGGTGGATCATAAGTTAAATATGAGCAGCCAGTGTGATGTGGCAACAAAAAAGGCTAATGCAATTTTGGGTTGTATCAACAGAGGCATAACATCCAAATTGCATGATGTCATAGTCCCACTGTACACTGTACCTGGAGTATTGTTTGCAGTTCTGGAGGCCTCCATTCAAAAAGGCTGTGGACAGAATGGAGAGGGGGCAGAGGAGAGTGATGAGGATGGTTGGGGGCCTGGAGACCAAGCCCTATGAGGAAAGGCTGAAGGACTTGGGAATGTTCAGTCTGGAGAAAAGGAGGTTGAGGGGGCACATAATTGCTCTCTGTAAGTATTTGAATGGCTGTCACTTAGAGGAGGGAAGGGAGCTGTTCCTGTTGGCCGCAGAGGATAGGACTCGCTATAATGGGTTTACATTAAGGGTGGGAAGATACCGGCAGGATATTTGGATATTAGGAAAAACATTTTTACAGTAAGCATTGTGCACAGTGGAGTCCCCCACCAGCTGCTCTAAGGGACCTGGCAACGCTATTTTGCAGAGACATTAAAGAGCATTAGGGATAAAAGGTAGTCTGCTTTCATCAGGTCCCAAATGGCACCAGATGTTGGTGGGGAGGTTTGGAAACTCACACTTTTTTGTCCAAATTGTGGGCAAACTGGATTTGACTCTGATCTGTCCAGAAAGAGCAAAGGAAGTTTGGGAACCACTGGGGCAAGCCAGGGGAAACCACAGAAAGAGAACAACTAGAGAACAACATGGTGTGGATGATTCAGAAAAATCCCACTCCCAGAGTGAAGCAAATCCTCTGAGTGGAAGGAACCTGAATTCAAAACCCTGCTCATCCTCAATGGCCAAGAATTAGGCCTCAGGGGGATGCTGTGATGATAAAATGGGATGTGCCAACTAGTGTTCCCTCTAAGCTGAGTTAGTGTGAGCTAGCTCACAGTTTTTTAGCCTCTGGCTCACACATTTTTGTCTTAGTTCAGGAAGGGTGGCTCCAGTGCAAACTAATTTATGCAGTGGCCAAATCACCTGCTCACAACTTTAATACCAATAGCTCACAAAGTAGAATTTTTGCTCACAGGGCTCCACAGCTTAGAGGGAACATTGGTGCCAACCCAACCTTGAGTTCTTGGGAGGAAAGGCAAGAGTTTAATTTAAAAAAAAAAAAACAATGTGAAAAGGTGACAAGATTCTCAGACAGATTTAAAGGCCTGCACTCCCACACCTGCTCAAGGTTGAATGACAGTTTAGCAGAGTATTATGAAGCGCATTCCTGTGGTTCCTTTTTCAGTCCTCACTCCTCACTAAAGCAGCGCCATGAACGCAGGCCCTGGTTCCCTAAGGAAAGGGATATGTTCTTGCCATGCACCGCTTGCAAAAATTAACAGTCCACATGCAGTACAGAAAAAAATCCTCTGGACTGGCCAGAGACAGAAGGTGCTCCAGAGGAATCATCATGAGTAGCCAGCACCATGGGGTCCATAAAAGGTTTCTCTGAATCTAATTTTTAATCAATATCTTTATTTTTGCAGAAATTTTACCAGCGCCTCCATGTTGGGGAAGATGATGTCTGTCTGGCAAGAAGCAAAGAGGGAGGGAGCTCCCAAGACCATCCTTCCAATCACCAGATTGTTGTGTTCATACTCTGCTTGCAAGGATCTGATTGGTCACTCTTGGAAGTGGAATAACTGGATTAAATGGCCATTTATCAGATCCCGCAAGGCAATTTCTTCTGATCTGATCCTCACTTCATCACCTTGACATGTCATGCTGAAATGAGTTCACATAGAATCCGCATCTCTCCCAAGAACAAGGGAACACCATAGACGACGGAAGACCTGTCTTGCAGAAAAGCAGGCTGAATGACAAGGATGCCTGGTAAAATCACCTTGGTATATCAGAAGCGCCCTAACAGTTAATAAGAACAACCTGGACATTCAAATAATCAGAGGCAAATTGCAATGGCAGGGGAGAACGGGGTGAATCAGCATGATGACTGGGGTGGTGATACAACAGAAAGTCTGACCAATATTCCTCCATCACTGCAATATTACAACCCCGTAATAAACACTCTTTATAGCACTGCGCTGCACAGTTCCTTTTGCTCCTTTTTACAGCTGCATTGTTCCAGACTTTAAGCCTGTGCAGTTCTGCCAGAATAATTGGAAGGAGATGGAAGTTAAAGCTAGTGATGAATGGGGCTCAAGAAATGCATAGTAAACAGTTTAATTTCTGTACCGCTTTAACGTATTGCTACATCCCAAAGCATCAATATGGAACAGGCTGTCTAGAGCGGCTGCTGCAGCAGCATCAAGAAGTTATGGCTCAATTGAAAAGAAGAAGAGAGAGGAGAGAAATAACTCAATTTTCAGAAAGGGGGAGATTCATGTATTTTACTACAGTCTCTAAAAAACAAGAATGAAAAAGAAAACTCAAACACGCAATCAAAGAGCCGCTGCTGGGGAGACTTTTTCCAGCAGGAGACATGATCTGAATGAACAATTGCCTTTAATGCTGCTGGGATCCCGGGAGATGGAAGCCCTTGATCATAAATTATTTAGAAATATTAGGCAGACGGCAGCCATGATATCAAATTGATTCGTGGTGATATTAACAAGAACAGGGTTTTTTTTAAGGATAGAGGGAGATCTGAACATGACACATGCAGAATAAAAAATGCCACCCAGGATTTGAAGCTGTTGCTTCTGATCCAAAAACGAGGAGAACCAAAATAATTCTCAAGCACGTTTTTAAAAAAGTAGAAAGGGGAAAGGGAAAACATGTAAGGACAAAAGCCCTGAGTCCTCTTAAAGCAACCCAAGGCACAAAGAGTTTGTAGGGTCACTTTGCTCTATGACGAAGCATACATGTGCAAAGGTGGTCTTTGGGACTGGATGGAGCCCCAGGGCAATGATACAGGGAATGACTAGTCTGGGGGCAAGGCGTTCATGGGGAGCAACCCAGCACAGCACTGCTTGCCCACTTTCCTCACCAGTGGCTTTGGCCCACTGTCCATCTCCCAAAGAGGAGTGGGGGAAGAGGCAAAGGCAGGACCCGCACCAGTGTGCTTGGTGCATGGAGCTGCAGGCACAGGCCAGGGTCCGACTTACCTGAGGGACCGCCTTTCCCCACATGTTCTCCCAAGGGCACTATGGTCGGGGAATCAAGATCTCCTGGATGTTCCAGGCCCCAGAAACATCAAATTCACTGTCACCAGGGCCAGGGCGTTTTGGGTGGCGGCTCCTACCTGGTGGAATGAGCTCCTAGAGAAGATCCGGGCCCTGCGGGACCTGGTGCAGTTCCGCAGGGCCTGTAAAATGGAGCTCTTCCACCAGGCTTTTGAGTAGGAGCCGCCGCCACCATTATTCCATCACTGCCCCTCATCTCCGCACTTTGACCATCGGTGGAGTGGGTATTATTAGGAGTGTGAGAAGTTCCTTGGCAGATGACAGTGTAGTTGGGACGCACATTGTTGGTTTGTTGTTCTGGTATAAAACCTCCAGAACCCCATCTTGAAATCTACGGTTAAGTAATTCTGGAGCACCGACATTTTTTAATGTATTATGCATATTGTATTTTATATTGTTTTATATTGTTCATTGTTTTAACCAGGCATTTATGCCCCTTGTGAGCCGCCCTGAGCCTTCGGAGAGTGCGGGATATAAATGTAAAGATAGATAGATAGATAAATAAATGAGATGGTAAGGAATGCTGCTGAAGTATGCTGGGTTCAGACGCGTTCAAGTGATCAGCTCATAGTTTATTAGTGATTCAGCAAGAGAAAGAAGACTGAGAAACCCCTGGCCGAAGCCGGGTATTTATGCCTGAAAAAGGTCACACCCAGAACACACCCCACTCCCACCTATAGGCTCATTGTTTCCCAATTGGGTTACTCTAGGATCCCTGTCACCCTACTGGTCCATCCTAGGATCCTAGCAAGCTATTGTTAGGCATCCCCAAGCTCAGTCCTTTCGCAAGGGCAGTTCAGGCTCAATACATAACAGCCGCCCAGGGCAGAACTGGCTGAGGGTGAGCAGGTGGGCACAGCGACCTCCATCACTCCCTCCTTCTCTTATACTTGGCAGTGGCCAGTTGTGGAAGAGGGTCGCCCTGCATCATGGCTTGGCTGTATGGCCACCTACCCTCACTGTCATCCCCCCCCCCAGCCTCTGTCCCTTGCTTTTGCCTCTTGAGTCCCAGAAGGGAGTCGGTGTGCCCACCCTCTCTAAAAAGTGGTTCCCATTTTATCTACTCGCCGAGGCTTTCGAATCGCTGAGTGGATGATGGGTCCACGGGTCTACGGGTAGCTGTTGGTGAGCCTGCGTCCAGGTTACTGAAGACCCTTGCACCTGCCAGGGAGGCCAGGATGTGGCTGACCACCAGGACTGGATATGTGTGATTCTGGAGGGCTTTGTTTATCCTGCATTTGTAGTCTACGCAGATGCGGACGTTGGGCTTTATGGGTGTAATGATAGGGATTTCCCACAGGGCATGTGGTACCAGCTCCAATACTCCTTGGGCCAGTTTGGTGCAGTGGTTAAGTGTGCGGACTCTAATGTGGGAGAACCGGGTTTGATTCCCCACTCCTCCACTTGCACCTGCTGATGTGACCTTGGGCCAGTCACAAGCTCTGTCAGAGCTGTCCTTGAAAAAGAGCAGTTTGTGTCAGAGTTCTTTCAGCCCCACCCACCTCACAGGGTGTCTGTTGTGGGGAGGGGAAGGGAGAGGAGTTTGTAAGCCGCTCTGAGACTCCAAGTGAAGGGCAGGGTATAAATCCAATCTCTTCTTCTCTTCTTTTTCTTCTTCTTCTTCTTCTACTAGCCAGTTTATCTCCTCATCTATTTTGGGCTTGAGGGTGAACGGGATGCACCTGACCTTCAGCCTTATGGGCTGGACCTCTGGATTGAGTTGTAGGGAGACGCGAGGTCCTGTGTAGCGGCCAAGCATTCCATCAAAGATGGCCAGGAACTCGTCGCACACCTTCCAAAAGTCTTTGGTAGTTACAAGGTGCACCCCCGTTACCCTGAACCCTAGGGGCAGGAACCAGGCAAGTCCAATGAGGCTCGTGTGGCTGCCTCTTATTACCAACGGGTCTAACAGTCCATCGGAGTGTTGGTACTGCACTCTGAACTTCCCCTCCCCCAGGATGGACACATTATTCGAAAAATCACGTAGGGTGAAACCCGCAGGCCACAGGGGAGGGCCCCCCTTGGGACAGAATTGCTTGAATGTGTCTTCAAGATTATAGAGATGGAGGACCTGGTGTCAAGCTCCATCTTGCAGGGGCTCCCCCCTATCAGGACCATTACGGTTATTTTATCTGGGGTGTCCCGGGACAAGTGCAGTACCTGTTGCTGCTGGACTGAGGTGGTGTGGAACTCCGCGGAGTATGTAGATGTGGGTTTTGCCACTGGTTGCCTCTGGTTCCCTTTGGCGCAGTAGGCGCTGGTGATGTGGCCGATCTTCCCGCAGTTGCAGCACATAGCATTCCAGAATCAGCAGGACCTCCTTTATGTGGGGCTCTCTACAGCTGGCGCACATAGTTGTGGTGGTGCTGCCGCTGGTGCAGGGCGGTGCGGATGAGCGTTGTTGTGCCAGTGCCATGTGGCGGTGTGTGGGGCACTGAAACTGTAGTACCTCATCTTCTTCTTCCTCGGAGGTGTCCACGTGGTGAGCGGCTGTGGTCGATTGTTGTAAAGATGGCAGGCTTTTCCCTCGCCTGACCTCAGCAGTACTGCTGCTTCTGTGGCGAGGGCTACCTTCATTGATTCCTTGAATTTAGGATCACCTTGGGTGAGGATCTTTCTCTGGATCCGCTCGTCTCTTAGGCCGCAGATCAGCCAGTCCCGAAGGGCATCCTCTAGGTCTGGGAAGTTGCAGTGACGGGCAATATGGTGGAGCACTGTGACAAATGCCGAGATGGACTCAGTGCCGGTCTGGTTCCTTGAGTGGAATGCATGGCGGGCTGTGATGACTGATAGCTTAGGAGAGAAGTGCGTCTTTAGTCAGTCCTGGATGGTTTGATAGTCCGTGTCCTTGAGCTCCACTGGGGCGCACTTCATCTCGGCCTCATAAGGTAGCGCGCTTCATCTCGGCCTCCCTGATGCCAGAGGATTCCAGGAAGAACTCGAACCAGCTGAGATAAGACTCCCAGTCCTCTGCGGTGGCATCAAATGCGTCAAAGTGTCCTGGAGCAGCCATTGTCTCTGGAGTGGTGCGATGCGTGGGGTTCTGGGGCTCGGTGCGCGGTGTGGTGCTGGCTGGAGCTGGCTTGCTCATCAGTATCCCACCTTCGTCACCAATATAATATACTGGGTTTGTTAAGTACGAGACTCAACACAGCTAGTGAACAGTGAATCAGCTTTATTAACGAAATCAGAACGAGGCAAAAACATAGAGCAACAGGCTCTCTTTTAAACAGTCTGGGCTTAGGTAACCATGTTCACAAGTCAGCTAACAACCAATCACTATTTACATATAAGGTCCAATCAGAGTGCTTCCCTCCAGAACATTGCGCAGCTCTGGTTGGTGTATTTACAATCCTGTTTCAGAACTCAAGCTAATGCAGAACTTAATACATAACAGGGTTCAAGACGCGTTTAGTGATCAGCTCATATTTATTTAGTGATTTCAGTTAACTCTAAAACAAAATCTGCAGGGCAGAAACCCTGCTTATATTCATGCAAAACAACACACACCCCACACACACACTCCCCGTAATTGGCTATTTACAGTGCAACCCTAAACCAATAGGTTCATCCCAGGATCCTGGCGGCCCATTGTTCAGGTAACTCAAGCTCAGTCAATTCCCAGTGCTGTCCTGGATCAATACATAACAGACCTCAATACATAACAGACCAGCTTCATACTTTTGCGCTCTCCCTTTCCCCCCATCCATATGAACCCTTTGTGCCTCTACCACCTGCCTGACTTTTTAAATAAGCAGGGAGAATTAGGAGGAAAGGAGCCATTTGCACTCTGGCCATGTCATGGGTTATGAAAGGAGAAATATAAATGAGGAAATGGGTGGTTGTAGAGTACCATATGTGGCAGAATACATTGTGCTGACCACTCCAGGGCACCACGTGAATCAGGGACAGGGAGAGTGTTTGACTAACATCTGGGAGACCATGGTTTGAATCCCCACTCTGCCCCATGGAAGCTTGCTGGGTGACGTTGGTCCAGTCTCTCTCTCTCAGTCCAGCCGACCTCATAGGGATAAAGTGGAGGAGAGGAGACCGGTCTGAGCCACCTTGCGTCTCCATTGGGGGGAATGATGGGCTAATAAAATAATTAAATTGCATTGCCTCCTCACCTTTGCAGACCATCCTTATTCCCAATTATATTTATTTCAGTTTTCTTATGCATTACATCATGCATACGTATCACATCTTACATTTACAAATATCTTAACAGAGTCATGATAGTCTAGCTTTATGTCCTATTTTCCCTTATCCATTTATAGAACATTTTCCATCTAACAGTGAATATCTCCATATCCTTATTCTCTAATATTGTAGTCAATTTATCTACTTCAACTACTTCTTGTATTTTGGTAATCAGGTCTCTTCTTGACAGTATCCTCTCTGTTTTCCAATTTTTGGCAAATAAAATACGTGCTGCTGTAATAATAAATCCAATAACATATTTTTCTTCCTTTTTCAACTTATCTGGCATTAAATTTTTAACAGAAACATTTCAGGTTTAAAAGGCATTTCTACCTCAAACATGTCTACCAACATCTTATGTACCATATGCCAGTATTGTTGATTCTTGGAGCACCTCCACCACATGTGATAGAAAGTGCCCACGTTATGTTTACATTTCCAACCATTTTTGGATGCATTCGGGTAACATTTGGCAATTTTATCCGGGAACCAGTGCCACCGGTGAAACATTTTGAATACATTTTCCTTATAAGGAATCGCTCTTAACTGTTTTGCAGCTATCCATATTTTAGACCAATCTTCTATAACATAGCCTAAATCTTGCATCCATACAGTCATTGTACTTTTGACCTCTTCATCTAACTCGAAGTTGATTAAGAATAGGTTATACAGCTTTTGAATTAATTTATCGTTCGTTGATAACCATAGTTTGTCTAAATCATTTTTTCCACAATAGAAACCTTTCTTTTCATCTTTCTCAAAACATGTTTTCAATTGCATATTTTCCCACCAAGATAACTTTATACCTTGTTTCTTGAGTACTTCTTGTGATTTTAGTTTACCCATTTTATCTAATAGAGTTTCGTAGGTTAAAAGTTCTGTGTTTTTCATTAGGGAGGGTTTAATAAAGGCTTCTAAAGGGGAGAGCCATCTTGGCATTTTAAGATAGTATTTATCTTTAATCTCCTGCCAGATTTTATTTAGTGCTCCTCTGATGGTATGCTGGGTAAATTTCCTATGTATTTTATCTTTATCATACCCTATATACACATGCCAGACCATCCTTATTCCAAGGAGCTGAGATGGAGCTATCCCTTTTGTAGCTCTCACAACAGCCCTATGAGGTAGGTTAAGCTCAACAAGAGAGCCTGATCCAAGGTCGCCCACTGATATTCATGGCTCCTGCAAGGATTTCAGTGCCAGGCCCCACACCCTTGCCCTGGTTCCCTTCTGCTGCTCAGGCCTAGCAGCCTCATTTGTGAATGGATTGACAGTGCCCTTGAACATGTGCGGAATGCCCCACAAACCTCCCAGATCAAAACAGCTTCGGGAGAGAAGAGGGCTGAAGTGGGGCTGCCCGAGGAATCTCCTAAAGGGCACCTGCCACCTCAGCAAGGCACTGCCTCAGCAGTGGTCTGGTGACTTATCCTTTGCTGGGGCCTGAATGCAATAGCCCAGTCTTGGTGTCCCAAGGGGTCCTTTAGTCTGATCCCTAAATTCAGTTTGGGACTGAACTCCCTCTCTGAGAGTGAAAAGAGAATGAATGGTTAATTTCAGTTCACAGTTTCTTCCTTCAGGAATTTGTCTGGGGTTATATGGATCCAACTAATGCCAGTACTTACACCTCTCCTCAGCCACTGGATCCTTAATGAGAACTCGTAATGGTGGACATGCTACTCTTCAGCATAGTTGACCACTACTGCCATTCTTCCTCAGCCAAATGCCCTTTGCCGTGCCCCAGACCCCTCCACTCCCACACACCTTGGTTTCATGGATTTCAAGGTGAAAGGCTTAGGCACCGCTGCTGGGGATGGAAGGGGTTTATGAATTTTAACAGGATCTTGGCTTTTCCATGTGTATTTACTCCAACTCCAGCTTTGTAAAATGGGAAGAGCTATAAATTCAGAGCAAATGAAAGAAGTGCTCTTAGAAGAAGTAGCAGCTGCAGGAAAAACTGCAGGAAGCAAAATCTGCTGCTTCTAATGACCCATCTCCTCCTAGTGATAAAGAGCTTTTCCACATGCTCATTTTTCTCACTTGTAAGTTGTTTCTTCCTTTATTTTCCAGGTCTGCACATGTTTTGCTCCCTCTAATGGTCAGTTCAATATCACATAGCTTTATTAGATCTTTTTCTCTGTTCCCAGACCAGAGAAATACATTCCAATCTATCATTCCAAATTACATTACATTCTACTATTCCTTACATTACAATCTACTATTCTAGTACACTATTCCAAATAAGAAATAAAATGACGAGGATGTATAGCCTTTCTGTGGGATTGGTAACAATACAGATGTAAGGACTGAATTATGTTAGCAAATGTGCTAAGATAAGAAACCAATATCCCTGTTAAATCCTGGAGGTTCCATTGTTCTGTTTGTTGTAACAACTTGCAACTGGTCCGGGGACAGAGAAGATACACTGCCCAGCCAATCACACCACCTCAAAGAAGAGAATGTTGTACTGTTGCCTCCATGTTTGAGAAGAGATGGATAGAGCATGATAGTCGGGTTTCAGTTAATTTCTCTCAGCATTTCACAATCTGCCCATCAATCTCCAATTTTGATATATTTATTTCCTTCACTTAGTTTCCCCCTGGAATTAAACCCAAACAAATGGTGATCATATAAACTAAGCTTGATATTCCAGTTTGGTCCTTGCATCTATTAAACACTTTTATTATGCTGTGTGCTAATTTGCTGCTCACCCTCTTACCTATATGTATGAAGTGGTAACGAAAGCTTATACCTTGAATAAAAATTTGCATGCAAGTTAACAGTTATGTCCAATAATAAATGTATTGTGTATATAAGATGATCAGATTACATTCAAGGTCATCTCCCTTTCAAGTAAATATGGTATGTTGAAAAGCATGTGTTCCCTTCCAGCATTCCTTCTGTACAGGATTTGAAAAGGTGAAAAGAGCCAGCAGCTGCCACTGACTTCAAGGACTGCACTTCAGCTGTAATAAAGCTATAATGGATTCTGGCCCTGTGGCAGATGATTCCATATACCCAGAGATAAATTGGTGCCCATCGTTTCACCCACATTCCCGGTGAGCGTGGCCACTCTTCTCTGCGGTGCCCTTGTAAGCGAGACACTTGGCAAACATCTTAATGACAGCAATTGTCCTACATCCAAAAATATCATGCCCATAATAGCCTTAAGTACTGTCCTAAAATACTTTTGTGCAAATGGCAGCTATAACAGTCAGGAAAACACAGTTTCCTTGCAGAGAAATTGCACCTTGTTGAGATTTCAAATTACCACCAGCCTATAAAACAGAAGCCACCTCCCAGCTGCAGCAACAGCAGCTGATTGCTAAGATCCTGACAGAAAGAGAGAAATGTTCACACCCAGATAAAAATAACTGGGTGTCTTCTCTCCCTGCTACAAGGTACAAAGTTCTCCCTGCTAGCTGTGTCCTACTCATAGCAATTGAATTTGCAATCAGAAATTTAGGAACCAGCCAAGAGCTGGACCTCAGAAACTAGGGGGCATTATCTGGACCAAGCAAGCTCCCCCCTAGAATACAGAGGTTCAACAGAAAAATCCACAGTAGTTGACTCCCAGTTTAAAACTCAGTTATAACAAAGATTCTGTCCTTTAAAAAAAAAATTAAAAGTCCATACATGGGAGTTCCTAACCTTGTCATCTTGCACTGTGACAAAGGGATCTCTCCCCCCCCCCCCAGTCTCCCAGCCTCTTCCTTCCCTCCCTCGGCTGATAAGGGTGACTAGCGCAGGAGGGTCACTGGGGCAGCCACCCCTTGAAGCACAGAGTGCTCCTTGCTGCAGACCAGCTGATGGGGGTGGGTTGGAGGGGACAGCAAATTAGGGATGACAGCCCCCAGGTGGGGGCAGGGGATCCCCTGGTTTTGGGGGCTGCCCCTAGATGCCTCACCCTGAACAGTTGATCGCAGCACTGCTTTAAAAGAGCAGGTGCTGCCCATGCCTGCCCTACAAGTGGCAAGTTTTAAAGCTGCTTGTAGGGCAGGCACAGGCAGTCCCCGCTTTCCCCCCCCCCAACCATTTAAAGGGAAGTTTCCATTTAAATGGTTGGAGGAAAGCGGGAGGGGGAATGCACACACAGTGCTGTGTCCCTGACATGATGACATCACTCTGTGTGATGTCATCACATCGGGCACAGCCCTGCCCCCTTATTATGTCTTAAGTTAATAAAGCAATGTTTAGCTTAAGCATAAGCTCTAGTAAAGCAAAGCAGTGTTTGAATTAAAGAACTGGCCAATCAGAGAAGCATATGTTTTCAGCGGGAACCACTCTCATAGGTTCCAAGCCCTGTATTTCTATTGGTTGTTATCTGTTTGTTGGGTGTGGTTTACCCCGATACAAATCGTATATAAGCCAGCCTGGTTACACGCATTTTTGTCTTGTGTTGTTATGAGCTGAATAAACATGAATTACTTGTTTAACAGCTGCCTCGATCTCAGTTCATAATATTGGCGACGAGGATGGGATGCAGTGGGTAGGCAGCCCCACAGAACCATTCAAGCTGAATCACTAGCTGGGCAACAAATTGTCGCCTTGGCCCTGAGACCAAGTCACGATGGACAACCAAGAACAATCGCCTTGGTCCCAAGTGACAACAGCGAACCAGCGCCACCAACGCTGCCACCACTGCCACAGCAGAACAAGCCTACCATGGGTACTCTGAACCAGTTCGAGTCATTCGATGCAAGCACCGAGGACTGGGACACCTTCATCTCCCGGTTCGAGTTCTATGCCACCACATCAGAGATTATGGATTCGGCAGTCAAAAAGGCCACTTTCCTCAGCGTCTGTGGAAAGAACATTTTTTACATAGCCCAGACGCTAGTGGCGCCTGCAGAACTATCAGCAACCTCGCTAGCTGAAATCACTAAGCAGCTACGAGACCATTTCACACCTCAACTGTCGGAGATCGCTTGCCGCCATGCTTTCCACAAGCACGACCAGGCCAAGGGTGAGTCTATCGCCAAATATGTGGCAGCGCTCCAGAAAAGGGTGAGGCAATGCAAATTCACCGACCTGAGTGACCAACTCCATGGCAGGTTAGTTTGCGGCCTATGGGACAAGAAGCTACAATGACGGCTGTTCACCAAGAAAGAGCTCACATTCCAGGTTGTGTATGAGGAAGCTGTCACTGCCGAAGCTGCAGAACAATCCACCAGAGAGGTACAGCAATCCAAATCGCCCCCGAGTCCCGCCGAGCCCTGCCAGTGCACCATGACAGCATGGACGACACCAACAGTGAAGATGACGGCGTTCATCGAACGGGAGCCAACCGCCGCCTAAAGTACCGCCAGCAGCCCGCGCCAAAATTGAACTGTGCCACTTGTGGGGGTGAGCACGAGCACTGAAGTTGCAGGTTCCGAGAGGCCAAGTGCCATGAGTGTGGGAAAACGGGTCACATTGCCCGAGTGTGCCACTCAACAGCCAACAAGAAGTTGCCTCACACTTCTCCCAGCAGGGTCTAGCCTCAAACCAAGACCATGCCCCGAAGGGCGGAGTGTCACACAACTTACCACAGACTACATCGCTCATCCGTGGAGCGGACTCAAGTGAGAACCAAAGGCAAGATCAAAGTAACGGCTGTGCTGAACAACGTACCCTGTGAGATGGAGGTCGATTCCGGATTGGCAGTCACCATCATCTCCGCCCAAATGCTTTGCCGCGTGTTCCCCCGCTGGAATAGAAGCCACCTTGAACCCAGCGACCTTCATCTGGTCGATTTCCAGAGGCCGTAGTCGTGAGCGGCCCACAAACATGCTGATGGGGAGGGGTCCAAGTTGATTTTGGACCCCCGCAACCCCTTGTAGGGGGGTCGCAACCTGGGGTGCATGAGGTGCCTCTCCCAAGGTGGATGCCAAGGGATCGAGGCTCCTTTTTGCTTCGATAGGTTCCCACAGCATGAAGCCAGCAATGGCACCTAGAGCTGCATACCGGCCGAAGCATGCAAGTGATCCGAATGAAACTATATTCTCTACATCATAAACAAATGCAAGTAAAAATGGGAATGAATCCACGAGTTAGCGAGCAACCGCCTAAATCCTGAGAGTAAAGCCGCCCCAAAATCCCAAACAAGTGGAAGGGGGAGGGAAATCCCGATCCCGAAAAAAACTGAGTTAAAAACGGGGACCAAGAGGGCGGCTTGAAGGGAACAGATTTTGACTGAGTGTGCTGTGGATTAGCAAGAAAGCACATTACCAGACCTTCAGAGACTTCTGGATTTTTTTCACTAACTGTAAACAATGACACAGCAAGCAGAAAGAATGGGGGCGAAATTGAAACTTACAACAGGAACTGCCAGCACATCGTCTCTGGTTACTAAACCGGAAGTAACCATAGACTTTCCCAAAATGATTGCTGCAGCTCTGCGCCCTCTACTGGACCAGATGACCAACCTCAATGACAAGTTTGATACGTTACAAAAGGAGCTTAAAGAAATTTCAGCAAAAACAGAGAAGTTAACCAAGAAGCTGAAAAAAGTTGATGTTAAGTCCAAAGACTTTGAACAAAGACTGGAGGTAGTGGAAAAAGAAAATATCTCTGAGAGTCAACAATTGCTACTTCTTCAAATGGAAAAATCAGCATTTGTCCTGAGATTTCAAAACTTTCCAGAACAGAAAGGAGATAACCTGAAAGAGATTTTAAGTGAAGAGCTCACTCCCATGGTAGGCTTAACAGAGGAAGTGATACAAAGTGATATGGATATGGTATATCGTACTTATCCAGAATTAAAAAAAAAAAAGCTACCTGGGGAAGTATATGCAAAATTCTCAAAAAGGTCAATGGAGACTTAATTTTGAAGGCAACAAACGGAATTGTCTTGAAAATCAAAGGAGAAGAAATTAAAGTTTTGAAAGATGTTCCATTTGAGATTAGGAAAAGAATGACGATGCCCGGATGCGCTTCATGAAGGGCCTGGAGAACCTTTTGATGGAGGGCGCCGGGGACCACAACCCTGTCTCCCCACAGCAGGCAGCCTTTGTGGGCTGACAACTCCTCCCGGCGGGCCGTAAACGCCGTGAACTTGGGGCCTTCTGTCTTCACAGGCCATCCCCTCACCACCCAGCCCAGCACCCGGGATATGACGGGGTCCTGTGCCGAGCGGCGGGCAATGTCTGCAGCCTGCAGTGGGGCCTCCGGCAGGCCCTCCAGCTGGAGGACAAGGTGCACTGGGGCCGGATCCTCCACCACTTCTAGAAGGGGAAGACAGCTAAGGGCGTTGGCGTGGCCCATGGCTTTCCCCGGGCGATGTTGCAGCTGGTAATCGTATGCTGCCAGGAAAATGGACCACCACAAGACCCACGGCGAGATGACCTGCGGTGTCCGGCGATCGGGTGCAAAAAGTCCAAGGAGCGGTCGGTGGTCTGTGGCGATGGTGAAAGGCCGGCTGTAGACGAAGTCGTGGAACTTCCTGACCCCTGCTACTATGGCTAGTCCTTCACGATCTATCTGGGCGTAGTTCCTCTCGGCTGCAGATAGAGTGCGCGAGTAATACGCCATGGGGACCTCCCGCCCGTCTGGGAGACGATGCGCCAGTACTGCCCTAACGCCATAGGGTGACGCGTCGCATGCCAGGACAACTGGCAGTGCCTCGTTAAAATGGGCCAGGACCGAGTTCAAAATCAATAGTTCTTTAGCGTTCCGGAACGCGGCAGCCTGGCGGGGCCCCCACACCCAGGGGGCCTGCTTGTCCAACAGGCGATGGAGGGGTTCTGCTACCGCTGCCTTGTGAGGCAGAAAGGCGTGGTAGAAATTGAGAATCCCTAAAAACGCCTGTAATTCTGATTTGGACTTTGGTGGCGGAGCTTCCACGATTGCTTTTACTTTGTCCTGGGCCGGGTGGAGGCCCTCCGCATCCACCGTGAACCCCAGAAAGTCCTCAGACAGCACCCCCAGCTGACACTTTGAGTTTAACTTTTAGTCCAGCGTCCTGGAAACGCCGGGGCACTGTGCAGAGGCGGTCTGTGAAGTCAGCCGCCGTGGCAGCGGCGATCATTACATCATCGAAAAACGGGGTGATGCCAGGGATCCCTTTGAGGAGAGAGTCCATCAGTTTTTGGAACAGCCCTGGTGCCACGCTCACCCCAAATTGCAGTCGCTTGACCCGGAATGCCCCCCGGTGGGTCACAATGGTTTGCGCCTCAGCAGTCGCCTCGTCTACTGGCAACTGTTGGTAAGCTTGGGCGAGATCCAATTTACCAAAGATCTTTGCCCCTCCCAAAGTGGCTAGTACGTGGCTGACCACAGGTACCGGATATGCGTGGCCCTGTAGCACCTTATTCAGCGTAAATTTATAGTCCGCGCAGATGCGGACCGCCCCATTCGGCTTTTCTACTACGACTATTGGGGTCTCCCATGCCGCGTGGGAGACCAGTTCCAGGACGCCTTGAGCTACAAGGCGATCTAGTTCTGCGTCGATTTTAGGCTTGACCGACAACGGAACCGTCCTGGCACGCATTTGGATGGGGGCCACCTTTGGGTCTAGGTGCAGGGACACCGGGGGGCCCGTATAGCAGCCCAGAGAGTCATCGAAAACTGTGGGAAACTCCCCGCATATCCCTTGGAAATCCTGGTTTGTACACAGCTGGACTCCCTCGACCGAAATTTCCAGGGGCTCAAACCAGGCACGACCCAGCAAGCTGACCAGGTCGCCCTCTACCACTATCAAGTCCAGACGTCCCTTGAATTGCCCGTACTGCACTCGGAAAGACCCGATCCCCTTAATCGGCACCTGGTTCCACTGAAAGTCCATGAGCATCACCTGAGCTGGGCGCAAGCGGGGTCCCCCCTTTGGGCACAAGCGTTTAAGCGTGGCCTTCGAAATTATTGAGGCCGCGGAGCCAGAGTCTATCTCCATACGGCATGGGGACCCCTCTATTGTTACCGTGGCTAAAATTTTAGGGGTAGGTGATTTGCCAGGGAGTTGCAGTACCTTTGCAGCTGTATGTGTGAAGTGGTAGAGGTCCCCGGCCTCTGCGTCGTCCCCGCAGTGTGCTTCCGCTCTGTGACACGGTGGCGGTGCCTTCTTTGTCTTCGAGCGGCACACGCGAGCGATGTGGCCGGTCCGCCGGCAGTTTTGGCAGATCGCATCGCGGAACTGGCATGACTTCCTCATGCGCTTCTCTCCACAGCTCACGCAGTCGGCAGCTGCGGCGTGGGGTCTTTCTTGCCCTTGAGAGCGACGCTTGGGGCCTGCGTATGCTCAGTGGACCTCTTGCTCCTCAGGGTCGTCCAGCTCAACCTGCATGGCCACGGCGGGGTGCAACCACTCCCAGGCGATGGTGGTGGATAGGGCAGAGGCGAGGGTGACGGTCTCCGCTTCTGTAATCCGTCGCTTGAGCTTCTCCTCAGTCCCACGACGAAGCGGTCTCGGAGGGCCTTGTCTAAGTTTGCCCCGAACTTACAGTCTGCGGCCAAGTGGCAGAGCTCTGCGAGGAAATCCGCGACTGTCTCCCGGGTGAGCTGGCTCCGGTTGTAGAACGCCAGTCGACAGGCCATCTCTGATGGCTTCGAAGCATAGTGGTTTTGCACCACCTTGACGATCTGGTCAAAGGAGCAGGCATCGAGGTCCGTCGAGGACAGCAAGCGTTCTGCTAAGGACACGACGGCGGTTCCACAGGAGGCAAGGAGGAAACCTCTCTTTTCTGCATCGTCCGTCACCTTGTAGAAGGCGAGCGCGGACTTTACGCCTCGTACCAATGCGCTCCAATCTTGCGGGAGAGCTGTGTTAAAGGGCGGCAGCAGGCCTGGTCCAGACACGGTTGCCATTGTGCACGACGGGGCTGGTGGTGTAGAGTCGGCGTCTCCTGCGGTCTCGCTCATTGGTCAGCTGTGGAACTGCGTGCTTTCAGCCTAGCGGCATAATCCCATCCTCATCATCACTATTGTGTAGTGGGTTAGCCGCATGGAAGACCCGCTGAGGCACGCATGATACCCTGCACGCATTACTGGTACACAACAAAGACAAACGGCCGGCTGGCCAACTATATACATACCTGGGGACACACCCCTAGGTCCCGTTGGTGAGTTTAAATCCCCCGCCACGGTCCCATTGGTCCCCCAGTGGAGGGACCAGGAGCCTAGGCCCCATTGTTCTTCCAGAGTCAAGCTCTGAGGAATTCGCTGGCCCCTGGTGGCAGTCAGCGGACACAACACATATGTTGATCCTCAAAAGCTGCATATTGCCAATGAAGACTGACAGCAGCTTCAGGGGAGATGGGGAGAGGTCTTGTGGACTAAATAGGTGAATTTCCATCTTTTGGTAGAATGCACACAGTCAGAGAAGAGAAAGATTTGAAAATTCTTTTGGAGGAGAGATATATCAGACCTCAAGGAGGAAGAAGTTACAGGATGGTGGGAAAAGGAAAATGTATGAACAAAGCCAAAAATAAAAGAACATTGGAGACTTTAAGGTTAGTCTTCCTACAATGTAATTCACCATCCATAGGTGGTAAAGAAGAGTGAGAGATGTGTGTACTGATCATTTTATTTTCCTCTGCTCAGATGTTACTCAGTTGCTGCTCAGATGTATGCCTTTTCTTTTTGTAATACATTAGTTTATATAAATAGTTTTTCTTTTCCTGAAATTGTTGTTATGTAGTCAGTCTGTCCCCACACAGAGCCTAACTTTGCTCATGATTAACAAGACACACAAAAGGTCAATTGCAAAGACTCTCCCCAACATCCATAATGGAGGAGGAGGGAGATCTTTAATCTGAAGCAGAGCCTCCTCAGCTGTTAGCCAAAGCCCTTTATCACATGAGAGCATACCTACACATGAAGAACAAGAACACAAGTTCCAGGGCAAAAAGAGGTGTTTTCAGTCTATGCATACACAGCTCCCAGTTTGACACAATAAATCTCCCAGGGAGAGAAAGATGGAAGGGAGATAGCTTCTCAGTAATTTTATTGACCCAACCAATATAGTGAACAGAAAGAGGAGAAACAAGGGCATTGAGGCTGAAATAGTCAATGGCAACACTGAGGCTACGATTGACACGTGGCAATCCAATATAAACCATCCTCTTTACACTATCTTAACATACTTTTAAGCTAAATATGCAATTAAAGTTGCTTTTTGTCCCAAATGTGTTATTCCTAGGTGGCTAGTCCAGAGAAAGCCAACCTGAAAAGAGGTGGGGTTGCCCAAACAGGGACCAATAGGTTTGGTGGGAAAAATGGGAAAGGAGGAGTCCCTAGCCAAGTGAGGATGCTGTGGGGAAGGACTGGCTAGCAGCAATGTTCCCTCTAAGCTGTAGAGTCCTGTGAGCAAAAAATCTACTTTGTGAGCTACCAGCATTAAAGTTGTGAGCCGGTGATTTGGCTACTGCATAAATTAGTGTGTTCTGGAGCCATCCTTCCTGAGCTGAGACAAAAATGTGTGAGCCGGAGGCTAAAAAACTGTGAGCTAGCTCACACTAACTCAGCTTAGAGGGAACACTGGCTAGCAGTACAGCTGCAAATGAAGAAGGGAGAAACTAAAAGGTAGGAGCAGATAGGAAGATATGGAGGATGAATTCCAGGATGGGAAGCCATATGGGAGAAGGAGAAAGTCATACTTCACCAGTCTTGCCAAGGAGGGTTCAGTGACTTCAGCGTCTAGTGGTTGGGGGGAGGGGTGTCTGTGATTTTAGCTCTGGAAAAAGGCTCAGGGAGCAGAGCCAGCTACCAGGATGGATGGCTTGAGATGCCCTTATTTATTTATTTACTTACTTACTTCGGCTTTTATCCCACCCTCCCCCAAGCAGGCTTATGTGTTAGAAGTGGAGGACTTTGCACTGTCTCCTGTCTCAGACTTGAGAGATGGCACCAAAGAGTTTAGACAGGTAGAGAGGTCAGGACACACAGAGCATCCTTTCCTTCCTGCTATCTGATCCTTTCCTTTGAAGTAGAATGCTACTCTTGGGGGCAATTTCCTCTGCTTCCACTCCCTCACTTCTTCTCTCTCACATGCACACAAAAGAAGGTGTGTGATCTCTCCATCTTGTACCATGGAGGCTGGACATGTGTCCAGCATCCAACACCATCTAGTTAGTTAGAGTAGGTAATCTATATCTATCTCTTACCTGCACTCTCAAGCATGTATTTCCTTTAATAAAAGTTGCTTATTAGTTTTAGAACTCATTGCTGACTCTGTGTACCTTTGTAAGTCTGTGTCAGACTCTTGAACAGTTACTCTCAACAACACTCTCTGGCAGTGATTTCTTTATTGAGGAATATAGATGTTTCAAGCTAAGACTAAGAACTAAAGTTCTGGCACCAAGACCCAAAGTTGTACAAAATTCAAACAAGCTCCCCCCTTGGTCCACTCCAATCATAACCCACATTCAGCCCACCTAGATTTCGTGCATTCCAGCCCCCACCAGCGAGACTACCGTTACGTTATCTATTGCTGCGGAGCAAGCACAGACAGCATCCAAGGTCATTGCTGAACATCCCTGGGAAAGGAGGCAACTTAGAAAGAGTTAAATAGCCACTACAACAAAGCCATTTTCACACACATCTACTCACACACACCCCTATGGAATTCCAGTACCTGCTCAAGGCCCCTTAACAAATGTAAGTCATGGCAAACAAGACACGAGTTTTATATTCTACCCCGAAAAAACCCTCACCACCACCCCCGCTTAAGGGGTGCCACTTGTGAAAAGCTCGCACCAACTCGTGGGCCTTAAAATGGTCTTCTCCCACCCATTCGTTATGACTCAGGTCAAAGTCTCACCATTTGATGAGATAATACAGACGTCCTCATTTGGTTTTAGAATCCAAAATTTCCTCCACCTCCTGGTGGAGTTCCCCATCCATGATCAGGGGAGGGGGAGCTGCAGGAATAGGTCTCAATGTCAAAGGTCCTGGATCCTTATTCAGTAGACTGAAATGGAAGACAGGACGAATATGGCATAAGTTTTTTGGCACATCCACCTCCACAGTCACTTTGTTAATGAGTCTCATAACTTTAAAAGGCCCCAGATATTTCTACCCCAACTTTTTCCCAGGTTGCAAACCCCTGAGGTTTTTTGTGGAAATGTAAACCAAGTCCCCAGGGTTTAAGTCCCATTCAGGGGCCCTTCCTTTATCTGCATAGCATTTGTAATCCTCCTTGGCTTTGGTCAATATTTGCTGGATGGTTGGCCAGAATGAAGCAAACAACCCCCCACACACACACACTGCAACTCTGACTGTGCCATAGAAATCTTACCAGGGCACAACATGCCCAAAGGGAAACTGTATGCCATGAGCCCAGCCAAAAAAGAGGACCTGAGGAAGTTAATTGATAAAAACCTGGCTCAGGGGTTCATCTGGCCAGCCTCTTTGCCTTTTGCAGCCCCCGTTCTCTTCCAGAAAAAGAAAGGCAGGGGATTGAGACTGTGCAGATTACAAAGGCTTGAATGCAGTGTCCACCACAAATGCGTACCCCCTTCCTCTAATCGAAGACCTCCTGGCTGAGGCCCATGGGGGCAAAGTGTTCACCAAGCTGGATTTGAGAGACGCTTATTTCCGGGTTCACATCCGGGAGGGGGATGAGCACAAAATGGTGTTCAACACACCATTGGGGCAGTTTGAATATTTGCTTATGCCATTTGGATTGGTGAGGGCCCAGGGGGTCTTCGTGAACTTGATTAACAAAGTATTGCACAAGCACCTATTCAAGGGGGTCCTAGTTCATCTTGATGATATCTTGATCTATTCACCTGATAAAGCTTCCCGCATGACTCTGGTGCGGGAGGTGCTAGAGACCCTGTATGAACACCGGTTGTTTGCCAAACTTTCTAAATGTGAGTTCCACACGTGTGAAGTAGATTTTCTGGGCTACCGCATCTCTGGGGAGGGGTTGGGGATGGACCCACACAAGGTTGCAGACGTGTTGGGTTGGGAGGCCCATCGCACCCGGAGGCAGCTCCAATCCTTCTTGGTATTTGCAAACTTTTATTGCCCCTTCATCCCCAACTTTGCTCAAGTGAGTTCACCCCTCACAGACTTATTAAAGACTAAGGGGAAGGGGCAAGACAGCACTAAGCCAGGAGCTAAGCTAAACTGGGCCCCAGAGTGCCAACAAACATTTGAGAGCCTCTCATAATGAATGGGTGCAGGACTCTCATGTCAATGCCCCTAAACTTGTGCATGCTTTTCACAAAATGTATCCAAATAAGCCTAGTGGGTAGAATCATTGGGCAGGCAGAATGTCAGCTAGGCCTTTCTTAAGCCCTGGCTGCCAGGGGAGGGGGGGTGACTCTGGAATGTTAAGTTTCAATTCTGCTGTGTCTTCTGTGTTTCTGTTATCTCTGTCTGACCTTCAGTGCCTGGTGTAGCATTTCTCTTAAGGAAAGTAGCGTATTACTTTGGCAGGCTTCTACCTGATCCCTGATTGGCCCTAAGCCATCAGGGGGTCCCTTTGAATGATGTATAACTGCTTACTGCGTGTGCTTTCCTTTAGTTCTAACATGAAATGGTTAAGATATCTGCATACTCCTAAAGTCTCAATAAACTTTACTTCTTAGAATAAAAGCTGTTGGGAACTGATTGCTGCAGGAGTCTGGAAATGCAGGTATCTGTGAGATGAACTAAAAGGGGTTCACCCTAGGCAATGTATAAGCCTTCAATGAAGGTCAGGTGCACAGAACACTGTTTTGTCTAAGTAGTTAAGGCTACTTATAAGTGCTGCTTTCAAGGAAACTCTTCCTCACCTCTTTTAATAGTATCCCATTCTGGCCTAGTTAACTATATATGAACTAGAGTCCTACACTAGATTACTTAGAAAAGTTTTAAAACAAAATAAAAGAATTCCTCCTTAGCACAGACCCTTATTAGAGTGACCTATTTAAATCAATGGCCCTAACGAGCCAGAAACACCTCAACAGCACACACACCCCAGCAACCAGAAGGAAATCCTCAGTTACACTATCTGTCTGTCTACCTATCAGACAAGCAAACAGGAAGGAATCTGTTATAGCAGAAAGCAATCAACCACACTATCTATATATTAGTTCACAAGAGTTCATAACAAGAGGTGAATCACCAAACTGGGAAAAACCAAGGCCAAACACCAAGCAACAAAGAGTAAAACTAACCTTTAAGGCGGCCGGGGGGGGGGGGGCTTTTTAAAAGAAATTAAACACTCATCTCAACCTATACCAGCACCAAGAGACCCTAACTCCACAAGCAAGAAAAAAACAAGGCCAAATACCAAGCAAGAAAGAGTACAACTTTTAAACCTTTAAAGAGCAAAAAAACACACCCCTTTTTAAAACTTTTTAAACACTCAACTCAACCTATACCAGCACCAGCAGACCCTAACCCCACCAAACAGGAAAAAACCCAAGGCCAAACACCAAGCAACAAAGAGTACAACTTTAACCTTTGAAGAGCAATATGTATATATAACTTTTAAAAACTTTTTAAACAGTAAAACTACACCAGCAGACCCTAACCCCCCAACACCCCACCCCAGAGAACACACAGAACACACCCACCTGACCAATCCACCCAACCCAGAGAGAAGGGGAAAACCCCTTAAAAATAGAGAAAAGCCCTTTAAAAATTAAATACTTCCCACTTTAAATCAAACCTGGTGATGTCTTCTTCTCAGGAGTTCAGGAGTCCAGTCCACAGGGAGAGGGCAGGCCAGGCACAGAAGCTGAAGTCAAAGCACAGCACAATCTCTCAGCCAGCAGCCAGCCCCATGCAGGGAGGAAGCAATGGAGTCTAGCCACTAGACAGGACTCCTTATATCCTCTCTGCCCAAGCACAGTACAGTTTCAAAAAATGACACTGTCTTGTGATTGGCCTATTTAGGATGCAACTCACCTTCCCCCCTCCTAAGAAAGGTATGTGATGTATGGCAGTGATTGGCTGAAACTGGCCTCCTCCCCCTCCCCTCCTCCCTGGACCCAGGGAAGAGGAGGGAAAAGGCCAGTTTCGGCGGGAAAGGCAGCAAGAGGGTAAGTAAACTTTCACTTACCTCTTCCTGCCTTTCCCCAGCCATTTTTCGGCCATCCGAATATCTGCCGAATACTTGCTGAATACTTTGGCAAGTATTCGGCAGCTTCTATTCAGCTGGCTGAATCAGATCAGAGAATCTGATTTGGCCTGTGACCAGACCAAATAGGGCTGAATCAGTGGTATTTGTCCAAGTATTCGGCTCAGCTGAACCGAATGCACATGCCTAATTGTAAGTAGTAGGCTATAGAGGTATAAGAAACAAGTAACAAAAAGTTTTTTAAATATGTAACTTTAAGTATAAATTTGTAAATGTCTTTAGGCTTCATAAATGTCTTGTTAATGTATATTTCAGTTGACAGGGCTAGCAGGAAGAAGGGACACGCCCCAAAATGCATCCTAGCCTGAGTGATTCAACAAGCAAATCCTTAGAGTGGACTTCATAGCCAAGGGCATTGTCAACTCATGTTTTTCAAAGTTCGGAAGATTCTTCTTCTTTAAATTCTCCATCAAAATCCTTATTGAAAGTAGTGTAACCTTCAGAGTTTTTTCATGTATATGGTTTTAAAGAAAAATTCAAAATTATATACAGGTAATAGCTTTCGTTATACATTTCATGGTTGTATTTTGTTTTATCTTATCAACTCTTCCCATGAACTCCTTTTGTTGTTATACCAAAGGAGGTGGCAGGAACCCAGGGCAGGACAACCACAGCTGGTTCAGACTTCCAGGTGTGTTCAGCATGAAGGATCCATCAAATTGCTAATGGCAGATGGCTATTTCAAGACTTAAATTGGGGCAGTCACTGGGGAAGGGGAGGAGAAGAAGGAAAGGTGCAAGGATGGAAATTGTCTCTCTGCTGAGGTTTCTGTCAAGACATATTTGCATAAGGCAGGCTAAAATTAGTCCCCCTTCTGTCATGATGATGAGAACACTTGCAGTGCCTGTAAGATGGCCCCAAATGCTACAATCCTCTTTCCCAGTGCCTGAGATTAGCAACATTTTGCATCACGGAATTGTGGCCATCATGGTTCCAGGACCACTAAAGCCACTTCCAGACACCCTTCTGTGGGGCTGCCAACTCTGTTGCTACAGCTTAGGTCCTTCATCACTGCAAGTGGCATGACAGTTGCACAAACAACTGGCCTGGCATGGGAGACCAAGGAGAGTTTGGCTATCTGGCTGTTGTACTGTCTACCTAACATACTGGCAGGCGGCAGGTAGCCTGCCTGGCCTGTTGGATGCTGTCTCTGGCTGGGCGATGGGGCACTTCAATGTCCATGCTTATCATGCAGCATCCTCTCAGGAAAAGGACAATGGAGGTTCTGGGACTCTCCCAGTTTGTATCAAATCCCACACATCATGTAGGCCTCATGCTGGATTTGATTCTTGGGATGGGGATAAATGCAAAGGGAGGGGACAATTACATCTAAGGAGAAAGGAAAGAAAACCACTAATAACTAAAACCCCAAGTATAGGAGATCATTTCAACCACTTATCAGTATTAGTCTAAAAATGCTAAAATCACATTGAACATGGTCAATTAAGCTATGATATTAGTCTTCATATCAATTAGTTACACTGTTTTAAGAGAGTCACCAGAGCATCATTGATAATAAAAGCTTATAAGGCACAATTCAGAGTTCTTCAGCCATTATTTTGTTTTATCTTTTCTTATCCTCAATTGATAATCATGTTTGGGGGCTGCCGCCCCCCCTTTTCAGAAGCAGAGTCCTCGTCGGAAGAAGGAATAGAAGAGTCCATTTCCTCGCTAGGTTTGCTGTCCTCATCCTCTCTGCCATCCTTTCCTGACTCTCCCAGTTGCAGTCTCAGAAACTCACGTGCTTTAGAAACAGAGTCATTTTTTTCTTTTTTATCCTTTAATTTGAAAAGGATGCCCTCGGGAATCAACCACCTGTAAGGAATGCTGTTTGTTTGCAAGAACATAATCAAGTCCTTGTATATATTATATGTCTCTTTTTTCTTATTTCAAAAGGAATATCTTTTAGAATTCTGATGGTGTTGTCTCCAATTTTTAAGGGTGCTCCTGATGTTGCTTTCAATATTTGATCCCGCACATATCTCTTCGAGAATCTTACCACTATTTCCCCAGGCAGATTATTTTTCTTGATGTATACGGAGTAGGCTCTAAGCCACATCCATTTCGGTTATAAGATAGTCCGCTTTTAAATCTGCAATTGGGGCAAGTGCATCACTCAAAAGTTGTTTCAGATTCTCATCTTTAGCCTCAGGGACACCTTGGAACCGGAGAACTGGTTGGCTTTTTCCATTTGTAGCTGCATAAACTGAGATTTAGGAGCTGCGGTGGCTCAAGTGGTTAAGACGCTGAACTGCAGGCTGTGGAAGGTCAGTAGTTCAGCAGTTTGAGACCCGGGTGCCGCATGATGGAGTGAGCTCCCATCTCTAGTTCCAGCTCCTGCCAACCTAGTAGTTCGAAAGCAAGAAATTGCAAGTAGATAAATAGGTACCACTTCGGTGGGAAGGTAACAGCGTTCCGTGCGCCTTGGTGTTTAGTCATGCCGGCCACATGACCACGGAAACGTCTTCAGACAGCGCTGGCTCTTCGGCTTTGAAACGGAGATGAGCACCGCAACCCTAGAGTCAGATTCGACTGGCTTTCAAGCAAGGAAACCTTTACCTTTTTAAGCTGAGATTTGCCAGAAACTTGCTTCTTTTCCAGTAACTGCACCCTTTTATTAACCTTTTTGGATTTGGCATCCATTTCCTTCACCTTCTCAGCTGTTTGCTCCGTCTTTTTGGTAGTTTCATTCAGTTGGAGCTGCTGAGCTGCAAAGTTCTGGTTTAATGTTGTCAGCTGTTGGTTGATATTCGTCATCTGATCCAGTAGAGGGTGCGAAGAGTCTGCTAGCAGCTTAGAAAACTCTGTGGTATCTTCCGGTCGGGGGCTCATGCTTCCAGCTGGTTTCATTTTCGCCTGCCTTTCTGTCTCCGCTTTTCTCAGTGCCATTTTTATGGATTGTTTACTTTTTAAAAGTTTTGCTAAAGTCTCTGCAATTTGGCCAAGTGCTTATTCACACTCTCGTGTGCTCTTCAAAATAGATTTTAACGCTTATAGTTCCACGCTCCCTTGGGAGATCGCTGCTTTACTCATGCATATGGGAGGGGGGCCTTCCTTGCTCGCTAGTCTCGCTGATCCCAGGGGGCTTTGTTTTATAATCCTGGTGTCTGCGTTAAACTTGACTCACTGTTTATTGGTGGTACGGAGACCTCACCACAGGTACGTTTGCAACGCCTGATCTCCAATGCTTGTCCCGGTTGGCATCTCTAGTTCCATTTGGATGCCCAACGGCCAGATCATTGAGGTGGAGGAGCGCCTCAATTCCCCAGCATTGCACTGGTGAAGAGGCCACCCCTCAGAAGCCCCATGGCTAGGAGCCTTTCACCAAGGCTCCGGGTGTGTGTGAACAATTGCCCTCCCTCTGAACCTCTGGCACGTGGATCGCCTCCCCGGGAGGACTGGGGGATGCGTCCACTAGCGGGTTGCCATTAAACCGGAAGTCCCCACAACCAGCACCTTGTGAGGCAGGTGGGGCTGAGAGAGTCCTGAGAGACCTGGGACTGGCTCATGGTCACCCAGCAGGCTTCTTGGGGAGCAGAAGTGAGGAATCAAACCCTGTTCCTCAGCTTTTAACCACTACACCTCACGAGTTCTGAAATATAGAGGAATTTAGGACTCGTTGGCTCAAGGATTCTGAAATGGTACCTCCCCCAAAATCCAATTTTGACACTCACCACTACAATTGTGCTTGCCAGCATCCAATGTGGGAGATTCAGCAGATTATAGATAGGACAGGGAACATAAAATCTTTGTGTCAGGCAGGATTTTACTTGGAAGCTGGATAGCAACAGTCCCTTCCCAAAACCCAAAATGTATTCAGCCTTAGGTAATGAAGAAGGACCTGTAGAAGGCCTTAGCTAAAACCTGGAGGGAGAAAACACCCTCCTACAGCTCAGGGATATTAAATTCTGCTGCCTACAGGATCTGGCGCCACTAGCAGTGCTCATCATGATCTTCGCCTCCTCCCCCCCGTCTCCATAAAATGTCAGAAATATACATAATGAGAATTTCTCCTCTTACAAATGAAGCAGAAAGCTGTCAGGAGGGGACATGTGCCTCCCATTGAGACCCAGTTCCGCAGCCAGCAGCACACACACAGGGCACAATGTCACAGCAAGACAGTGGGAGGAAGCCTGTGCTGCCCCCAGCCAGCGTTAATGTATCTTTAAGAGTAGTTGCACCTGGGAATTGGAGTCCACAGTTAGGGGTCCCAGAAGCTTCCCTCTGACTGGCTCATTAAGAGTAATTTCCTGAGCTCAGAGGCGCAAAGATAGGAGTTTTATTGTTCTTTTCCATTTCTTTGTCCATCAACCCTTACTGCAAGGAGAGGGGAAGCCCATCTCTTTTCTCCCCATGGCCATAGGATTGACCTAGATCAGAAATATGTAACGCTCTATCCAGCTATCAGCTCGATTGTGAGTAAATGGTCTACTGAATGCACGTGAAGTTAAATAAAGACGATTTAAGCTCTCTTCAGTGACTGTGCGTTGACTCACACCTGGAAAGCATTTGCCTCAGCTGCAGCTCACGCTAGACAGGACAAAGCCACCTGCAGAGGACAGGAAGGGCTCCACAGGAGTCAGTCCTGTGTGTTGATTTCCAAGCCTTGCTGGGGCAAAGGCAGGGGCAGGCTGAAAAGCCAGCAGAACCACGGAGCTTTGGCTCCTTCAGGGCCACCTCTGAGCTGGGGCTCAGCTCTGCTTGTTCCTGGCCACCACTGGGCCCTTCGGGGGGGGGGACACATCAGAAGCTCTCCTGGCCAGTGAAAAGGTGAGTGCTCCCTGCTTCTGTTGGATACTGTGATTTTGCATGCAAGAGGATCTGGGAGGGAAAGGGTTAAGAGAATTCTCTCTCATTCGGGGACACTTGGCAGCTGGCCCCGCCCTCCTCTCATTGGTCAGATGTTGAGCCTCTCTGTCCACTGTCTGCCTTCTGTCTTCCTTTTATATAGGACTTTCCTTCTTCTCTTTCTCACATGGGCTTGGAGTTGTAGCAAGTTAACCTTTTTCGAGTTAATCTGTTCACAATAAGTTAAATGCCTCTATGTTGTGTAAGATGTGCTTCCATTTTTGTAAGTAAAATTTCTTTCTCTTGTTATCACTGGAGTCAGATCATCTTTGTAATTTGTTTGAACAGCATTTTTCCTTTAACCAGGAAATGTGAAGAATCAGGGATACTGCATAAAGCTCCTGTGCTTCCAAGTCAAATGATTATTTTTTTTTTAACATTTAACCCAATAGGTTAGGGGGCATCAGACTATTTTTTTCCACGAAGGTTTCCCCCCAGCTTGACAGTAACCTCCTGCTTTTCCATCCAAGATGCTTCCATGTGCCCTGAAGGAGAGCCAGACGGCACTTGTGATCAGCCTGAGATCACAAGGAGAATGGGAAGAGGTGTGCCTTCTGGCAGGTGCCCTTTATGAAAAAGGTTTCAGAACACAAGGCTGCAGTGAGTCCTCGGCCCCGCACCACACAAACGTCCTCCTGCTGCACCACCACACAGCTCTGGGTGGAGAAGGGGACCCCAGAGGGGTGGACCACCCAGCACGCTTTTAACAAGAGGCCAGTAGAGTCACAGAGGACTCCCTGGCCTCCTGTCCAAAGCATTTAGACCAGCTTTCACCAGGGTCCCGGTGAGAAATCGCCTGTGCCTTTGCCTCTGTTCCCCAGTCAACTTGACACAGTTCCCTTCTCTGCTGTGCTTGTAAATGGAGACGCAGAGGCCATTTTGACTGGTCAAATTTGAAAAAAGATGGTGTGGGAGACATCTAAGGAATGCTTGTGATTACGTTTCTTGAAGGTTTCCCTCAAAATGATAATGAAGGCTTCTAATAAATGGAATTCAAAATCATATCTCTGGGAACTGTTGACAGAGAAGCCTCAAGGCCAGGGTTCTTAGCTAGTATGAAGGGATGTGGATTGGCACAACAGTCTAATCCAATCTCATCAGATCCCTGAAGCTAAGCAGGCTGGTACTTGCCACACAGCTGTTCATGCACATTCCTGCCTCTTGGGAGCTGCATTCCTTTGTCCTGTGATGGGGTGACCAGCGCAAGTCTCAACACAAATGGATCTTTGTTCTTTTGGGTAAAGGTATGCTATAAGAACAGAACCCTCTGACAAATGGACAGACTCCTTCTTAATGGTTTAAAAGAAGCCTCCTCAACTGGTGAGTGTTCTTTGAGTGTTTGTGTGATGTGTATTTGCTGACAGGCACACAAGAGTGAAAATCCATCTGCCACCCATTTCAGAGGTGAGACTTCTCAAGCACTGATTCCCAGGGGGTGCCCAAACCCAACTCTATGCATGTCTACTTTGGCCCTGACTAGTCAGTTGCTGAGTTCATTCTGGACACGAGCACCATTCTGTGTGGCCCCTCAGGAAGCAAGTGCTCCTCTTTCTTGGGAACCTGAAAGGTTGCAACTGGAAGGTTGGATGGTTTGGGACCTCCTAACATCGGTTGATTGGCCCTGCCTTGTGGCAGCCGTTTTGCAACAGCACCTTCTACATTTTACCTAAATTCTCAAACTGCCAGCAGGTTCCACAAGATGGAGATGAAGAGATGGAGTGGAGAGCCTGGGCACTCTAGCACCCCAACAAAAGTGGGTTTTAAAGTCCAAATCACCCTGAAGGCAAAGCAGGGACCATTACTGTATCAGTGATAAGGAAATGTCTTCAGATGAGCAGGGACCACCAAAACAAATGAAGGTTATGTGACTGTCTTTTCCTCAAGGGGGATCTAACCCGTCGCCTGTTCCTCTGAGAGTGAGCTCTTTCAGGAAGGGGGGGAGGATGTGTTCCTGTTTGCAAAGCTGCACGTGTCCTTCTCGGGAACTTCTTGCAAGGACATGTTGTGCCGAGAACAGATAAGCCAGAAATAGCAAGGGAGACAGATTTTTATTACATGAGGCCCACAAACCACCATGCCTGCTGTTCACTGAACATTGAGCACTGCAGACGTGCTCTGAGAGTTCCGTGCTGGAAACTCGACTCCCAGGCACAGGGCAGCTCAATTTGGATCTGGACCACAGTGTATGGGAAGAGGGGGCTTATGCCTTTCCTCCATGCTCTTTCCCCAGCCTGAAATGGCCCTGAGAGTCACTCTTTGCACCACTGGGGAAATGTATATGTAGCCATCCATACAGGTAGGATTCCCCAGGAAGGCAGATTGGTTGCTTGGGGCCACTTTTGCTCAGGAAAACCATGCAGTAGGGAAGGCCTATTGTAATGTATTGAGATTGCTTGTATGAATCGCCCCATTCACTCCCCATGCAAAGCTTGAGCCAGCCGAAGGCTCCTCTGAACCTCTCTCTCATTGGTCGCCCCCTAACAGCGACCAATCAAGCTCCAGCGAGGGAAAGACTCCCATTGGTCTTTAACTCATCAATCTCATTGGTTGTTAAATGTAAATAGGCATGGCTATATTAGCCCAGTAATGTTTAAAAGGAGCATAGCTCCCAATGTTTTGTTGTTCTGGTTTTGAATGCGTTTGAGTGTTTGTTCGCTACTTCAAATAAAGCTGAATCACTGAGCTGAAATCATTCTCCGATCCTTTGTTAGCGCGATCCAACACCTATCATTGGTTCTCCCCATGTGCCACAGTCCCAATCCAGATCAGGCCAACGTCTGCTGAGGAACTGAGTTCTTAGCACAGAACTCCATGCGCACGGGGGATCCAAAGGCCTCCTGGTGGTCCCGCAGCCATCACATGGACTTTGGGAAGGACCCCTTTCTGCTTGAGGCCCCAAGGGGCTGCTGCCATCTCTAGCACAGGATGCTGACCGAGAGAGATCCATGGCTTGTCCTAGCAGGAGGCTGTGCGAGATAATCAAGACCCTTACAGAGAATTCAAGAAACAAAGGGGCATCGTTGCTTTCCTTCCTGCCCCACCGCATTGCTTTTGCCTCTTCTGTTTTTCACCCTGGTCTCCCACACACACACACACACACACACTTTTGAAATTAAAATTGGAAACTTTTCTGGGCAGAGTCCTGTTTATTTTGCTGCTGGAACTCTTGACAAGTGCCACATACAGCATTGACACTATATAAATGAAAGGGGTGTGCCTGGACTTTCTTCACTCACATGATGCCACTGAACAACTTCTTTTATTCAGACACGTCACCACAGTCGACATCTCAGTTTCAGCTGTAAACTCCTCTCTCTCTGTCTCTCTCTCTCCTTTTCATTATGTAAAAGAACGACTGACAAAAGAGATTTCTGCACTGACTCTCTCCTAGAAAATCTGTCTCGCCAAAAGCCTGCAGCTCCATCCCCACCACCTCCTCTTCAATGGACTCCGGTTCTGATGTTCGGAAAACCCTTTTTGCTGCCGATCAGAAAAGACAAGAGAAGACTGAGGCCAATTCCCCATTGTTCTATTTATTTATTTATCGTATGGCAGAGTGAAACTCAGGACGTACATAATCATATAAAATACATAACCAAGTTGATACAGCGGGTATGCAGACCGACTGGGCCATCCCCCTAAATACTATCTAGATCTTCAAGCCGCTCAGTCGCAGCTGGGGAGAGTCCAGAGAGCTCCCTCACATCTCCCTGGAAAATCCTCTGACAAAATGACAACCTGCTTCTTAATGGTTTAAAACAAGCATCCTCAACGGGTGAGTGTCCTTTCAGTGTTTGTGTGATGTGTATTTGTCGACGGGGTGCAATTAATACTTTCCATTTATTAATCGCTTTCCCCAGTGGGCTCAAAGCGATGTACAGTTACTCAGTATAGACAGGGGACTAACAATGTTTGTAGGGGATAGGGAAGACAACATATATTCATTTTAATTGCACGCGCCGTCACTGCCCGGTATAGACGTCTTTCTGGCTCCATCGTTTTCCACAGGGCTGCTTGTTGGCCAGGCTCCAGGACCCGTATGTCAATCGCCACACTGCCACCGCCTGGCTGGAACATCCATTGCAGGGATTCTTTCGTAGCCGAGAAGCTGTTTCGCCTTCCAAGCCTCGACCAGGACGTCCGACCGTCCGCTAACACCCTCCCACAAGGGAGATTGGCGTGCCCACTCTCTCTAAGGAGTGGTTCCTATTTGATCTACTCGCTGAAGCTTTCGAATTGCTGGGTGGACGATGAGCTGGGGCCAACAGGCTGGCTGCTCACACCAGCGCGGGGCTCGAACTAACACAGTTCAGATGTTAAGACAGTGGGATATACCCACTGTGCCACCGCTTCCCTAGCTTCCCTCCTCATGGTGCACCCTGGATAATAATAAAGAGCTAGAACTTCTGGCAACGAGACAACTGTAGGATCTCCTGGCTACACTACAAACATGGAAACAATCCCCATTGATCTAACTCGAGGAGGCAGTTTAGGGTATTCAGAGGACTAATTCAGTCCTATTCTTAAAGGTCCTGAGGCCAGGGCTGGGCTTTCTGGACCGAAGACCAAAAACAGAGCTTCTCCTAACTGTTCTAGAGCCCCTGGCTATCAGAGGTAGAAGGGATTGTATCATTTATCCTTTCTTTTCCTGTCTTGTTTGCTATTTCTTTTATCAGGGACTAAACCGGGTAATGCCAGCCCAGCCTGCCTTTCTAAAAGGGAGAGAGGTTGCAAAAGCAATAAAATGTACTGCTTTTAATATTAAATCTATTCTGTAGTGGACCTGAGCAAGGGACCCTCTACTCTGGAAGGGAACCAGCTCTAAATGCAATTTTATTACTCAGCTGGATCTGTCTTGCTTCCACCTTGGAACAGATGTGCTTGTGACATTCATATAAATTATCCTGGTGGAACAAGAGAGAAGCAATTTAAAATAGTTGTCTGCATTAGCCAGCATGGTATCTTTCTCCCTTTCCACCCCTCTTCTCTTCCACACACACACCGCCAATGTAATAAAAACACTTCATGCAGAAATTCTGCAAAGTCCTCCGCGGTGGCAAAATAGTGCCAAAGGATGGCCCACCAAAGATGTCTGCTTCCTTCTGTAAGCTTAATTTTTGGGAAGCCCCACCCAGTAATGCAGCTGGACCTCCAGGCTCCAGAAGCCTCTCTCCACACTCATTCCAGGAGCAAAGTGGGCCGCCTGGTCATTCAGCTGCACACCACCTTGCCATCCAGTCTGAGATTGCCAAGGAAATCAGCACCACCAACAGCATCACATGTCTTGATTCAATCGTTAATAAAACAGGGACAGCCATGAGGAGAAGGGAAAGCATTCAGGACGGTTTCAGGTTTCTTTCTATCTGTCCGTCTATCTCGAAAGGATGTATCTTTGCATTTCTACTGAAATGGCCAAGGCAGCTTCTGGGATTCTAGGATTTTGCCCAATTATTTCATAAGAAGTCACCCCCTCCCCACCCCACCACCCAGAGTTTTAGCAAAGGTGCTGGAATGACTGCCGAACACTTGGCGCTGGCTTTATTCACTTAAGCTTGAAAACGTGTCTAGTCTGGAAAGACTCATGTTGGAAATTCAGACATCTTGATTTTTGGCATTCTTGCTGATGATCTCTCATGCTTTTGCACAGCTGTATGGGGACTGCAGCAAGACTACATCATACAGTTGCCAACAGCCTGGAGGAAAAAAATATGCTGCCTCTTTAACAGAGGCTTAACAGGATAGGGCATACTGGGTGATTTTTTTTCCTGGGTGATGTTTTCAACCATGCCATCAGGGCTGGCCCCAGGTTTTTTGCCACATTAGGCAAGGATACCTTCTCCCCCCCCGTGTGCCCCCCAATTTCTGGTGCCCTCCCGGGGGTGGCAGGCAGAGAGAGCAAGTCTGCTGCTTTAAACGGGGCCCTTTGCTGGAATTCTGACTATTGAAAGACAGCCCTATTGAACACGAGGGGGGGGGGGCTGATTTCTGAGTAGACATGCCTCGGATGGGGCCGCGCGCCCAGCTAGTTGGAATCACCCTCGGTGGAACCCGGCCAGTCCATGGTGGGAAATGACCCCAATGCGTTGGGAGGGACTCCTGCGTCTCCAGGACAGGGGTGGGAGGGGGGAGTCAACCCACCATCCCTTCCAAGGTGCTTGGCTGCCCGAAGCCTCCCTTGGATGCCTGGATGGCACTCCTCTGGGCTGGGGACTCCTGCTGCCAGCCAGGCCAGGGGTTGTGTGACCCCTGCCCGTGGAATAGAAGCAGCGGCAAAAATCTCACTTTTGCTGCCTGAAATTTCACCCCGCAGAACTGCAGTGCCGGGACTCAGGAGCTGCCACCATTTCCTCCCCTTCGGAAAGCCTTTCGCCAGCAGGTGCACCCAGGAAAGCGCCTCTCTCTCTCCAGTGCCGGATTATGTTGTAGGGGATAAAGAGGAGCAGGGCAGAGGTAGGCCACCATGAGCTCCGGGGACCGATGGTGGAAGACGGGAAATACAGATTGTTGCTTTGGGCGGGGGTGGGGCAGCAGGCCAGGCGGCACCCTTCCATGCAGGGCCGGCTCACCCACTAGGCGAACTAGGCATTCGCCTAGAGTGCCAGGCCCTGGATGGGGCGGCGGGCCCTGGATGGGGTGCCAAACTGTGCCTCCCCCCCGCCAAAAGCCTGCACGCCATTGCTGCTCCCAGCCACGTGGCATGGGGGCGCAAAAGGAGAGCGCAAGGCCGCCTCGCCTTCCCCCTTCGCCTGGGGTCGGCTTTTGTAAATCCAAATGCAGGGTGTTTTGTTTTGGGTGCCCAGAAACCTTGCTGCCTCCTCCTCACTCGCCTAAGATGTCTGGCCTCAGGCTGGGGAGCAACAGCGACTCCCAATCTGGCTCCTGCGCCTCCGTCTCTTCGCGCCGCCTTTGCATTTGCAACGCACCAACTTTGAGCTCCTCATTCTCGAGCTCGGAAGCTCTCACTGCTGCTGGCGCGGCTCCAGCAGAGATTGCTTGCCGCCCTCTCCCCCCCTCGAAAGGCTCCCACCAGCCGCTGGGCTCGCACCAAACAGTTCCACTTTGTCTTGCAACAGTCTCGCCTCTCCCCCCCTTCTTCCCTCCTGCCGCCCGGCTGCTCTCTTAAAGGGGCCAGCGCCGCTTCAAAAGCACCCTCAGAGTCACCCGCGACGTCCGCTTGGCTCGGGCTCACTCCTTGAGGGGAGTTTTGTCCAAAAAATTAAAATGGAAACGAATGGAACCTCCACCCCAGATCCTCTTGGCATTCAGATGCATCACGGCTGCAGTCCTAAGAGGGCACTTTCCTGGGAGTCAGTCCCATGGCATGACGGGGGACTTCCTTCCGAGTAAACCTGCAGCAGATCGGGGGCCGACGGCAGGGGAGGCAGCCGGGGGGGCACATGGGCTTGGCCTGGGACTCCCCTCCCCACCTCTCCAAAGGGGGAGAGAAGTTGGACTTCCTTCTCTCCAGGCCCTGCCTGGAGGTTGGCAACCACGTAACTGGGTGTGGGGCGCCAGAAGTTAACTTCGCCTAGGGTGCAAAAAAACCTCGAGCCAGCCCTGCTTCCATGAGGTGGCGGTGTGGCGCCCCTAGGCAAAAGCCTAAAAATTTTTATGGGTGGGCCGGCCCTGCATGCCATGAAACGCTTCGCCTGCCCCTTTTCACACTCCAGGTTGTTAGAAACCCTACTGGTAAATCGCAGTGGCTCATTCCCCACGGATTAGATTTGTGTAGTCAGTCACTCTGATGTAATGGTTAGGAGCATGGACTCTTATCTGGGAGAACTGGGTGTTAAACTTGCAGTGTGGCTCTGTGTAGCTTTGTAAGTTGAGTAACCCAGTAAAGTGACGCTGCTGCATTTGCAGTTTTATTTAAGCACTCTGCTAACTAGTGGGAACTGGACTAACCACACCAGTTAACCACACCAGTTAAGCTGAGCTCTGAGCAGGAGCAGGAGAGAGAGCTGCTAGAGGGGTGAGTGGTTTTTTTTTAACTTGCTTTCAGCTGAGAGGATTCAGCTGAGGATATTGTGTGGGAAAACTGTGTTTTGCAGTGTGTGGAAGCACTTAGAGTTGTTGCAAAGTCCTGGCTGATTGAGGGAGGAAGGGGCATAGTTTGACTGGGATTGACTGTAATTCAGTATTTAAGAAAGCACCTTGCCAGAGGCGACTAGGGGCGCTGTAAGAAGCCCAAAAAGAGCCAGAAAGACAAGGCCCTAGGCTCTTTGTCTTTCCCGTAAAATAATTTGACTTGATAACAAAACCCACATAAATACCAAGGGTTTAAAAGGGGGATTATATTTATTTATTTTAAAAGAATTATGAAGCCAGAATGCCAGCAGGGGGTTGGGGGCTATCCAGTGTTTTGCACGGAGTGTCACATGTATGACTATCTGCCCACTGGGCAGAAGTCTTGGGTGTGTCCTCGGTGCAAGGAGCTCCTGGTTCTCAGGGAACGTGTGTGCTCCCTTGAGGCCAAGGTGGCTGACCTGGAGAAGCAGAGACAGTCAGCTAGGCACACAGAAAAGACTCTCGGGGACTTGTTAGCTTCGTCCCACTCTGGATCTGGCAGCCCCGCTGCTGTCAGGGAGCATGAGGGTCTAGGGGAAACAGGGCACCATGCTGAGGATAAGGGGAATGTGCCCTCAGAAGGGACCTCTTCCCCAGCTGGTGAGCGGCTCTCCTTTTGCACCAAGGAACCATCCCTGAGCAGGGTGGGAGGGGGGCTCTTGGTAGTGGGTGATTCGATCCTTAGGCAGGTAGACAGCTGGGTGGCGAACCCGCGTACTGACCGTATGGTGACTTGCCTGCCTGGTGCGAAGGTAGCGGACATTACGCGTGTTTTAGATAGGCTGGTAGATAGTGCTGGGGAGGAGCCAGTGGTCGTGGTGCATGTCGGCACCAACGATGTGGGGAAATGCAGTCGTGAGGTCCTGGAGGAGAAATTTAGGCTGCTGGGCAGGAAACTTAGGTCCAGGACCTCCAAGGTAGCCTTCTCAGAAGTGTTACCTGTTCCACGCGCAGGGCCGGAGAGACAGGCAGAGATCAGGAGTCTCAATGCGTGGATGAGACGATGGTGTAGGGGGGAAGGGTTCAGGTTTGTTAGGCACTGGGATACTTTTTGGAACAAGAGGGAGCTGTACAGGCGAGACGGTCTCCACTTGTCCCGAGAAGGAACCAGGCTGCTGGCACTTAAAATCAAAAAGGTGGCAGAGCAGCTTTTAAACTGAATATTGGGGGAAAGCCGACAGGAGATGAAAAGTCTCTGGTTCGGGTTGGCTCATCTGAGAGAGGTGAGGGGGTACCGGTTGCTTTTCTACAGGGAGGTGGATTGAAATTGTCCACAGAGGCCATGGCTGGTGACATGGACTGCCGGACAACGACTCGAGATAGCAAGAGGAAGGATGCAGGCTTAACTTGTAAGGGAAATTACAGCTGTTTCTATACAAATGCTAGAAGTGTCCGAGGTAAAATCGGGGAGTTGGAGTGCTTGGTGTCGGAGGGAAAAATAGACATTGTGGGTATTTCTGAAACTTGGTGGGATGAGGAAAATCAGTGGGACACAGTGATTCCCGGTTATATATTATATCGGAAGGATAGGGGGGGAAGGGTTGGAGGTGGGGTAGCTCTGTATGTCAGAGAGGGTATAAAGTCTAGAAAGATTGAGAGGCTAAGTGAATTGGATTCGCTTCTGGAAGTTCTATGGGTTGAAATAGGGGGGCCAAAAGGAAACTTAACACTGGGAGTTTGTTATCGCCCACCAGATCAAAAGATAGAGGAGGATTATAAAATGATGAATGCCTTAAAGATAGCAACTAGACAAAAACACTGTGTAATAATAGGTGATTTTAACTACCCACACATTGATTGGGTCAATATGTGTTCTAGTCGGGAAAAAGAGATTGAGTTTCTAGACACTCTAAATGACTGTGCTATGGAGCAGATGGTCACGGAACCTACCAGGGGAGAGGCGATCCTTGATTTGGTCCTAAGTAACACTCAAGACCTGGTGAGAGATGTAAAAGTGATTGCACCGCTTGGAAACAGTGATCATAATGTTGTTGAGTTCATCATTTGTACAAATAGAGAATTGGCCAAAAAGACTCACACAACCATTTTTAACTTTAAAAGGGGTAATTTCTCTGATATGAGGGGACACGTGGGGAGGAAACTGAAAGGAAAAGTAGAAAGGGTCAAAACAATTGGGGAAGCTTGGGATCTATTTAAAACTACGATCCTAGAAGCTCAAAAAATATATATTCCGCAGGTTAGGAAAGGCACAAACAGGTATAGGAAAAAGCCTGCATGGTTAACAAACAGAGTAATGGAGGCTGTAAAAAGTAAAAAGAATTCCTTTAAGCAGTGGAAAGCTAGTCACAGTGAGGCTGATAAAACGGAACACAGGCTATGGCAAATAAAATGCAAGTCTGAGGTCAGGCAGGCAAAAAGGGAATATGAGGAGCATATAGCAAAAAACGTAAAAACCAACAATAAAACTTTCTTCAAATACATTAGAAACAGGAAACCAGCCAGGGAGGCAGTGGGGCCCTTGGACGACCAAGGGGTAAAAGGAGTATTGAAGGATGATAGGGAAATGGCTGAGAAGCTAAATGCATTTTTTGCCTCCGTCTTCACTGTGGAAGATGAGAAGTGCTTGCCCACTCCAGAACCACTGATTTCAGGAGGGGTGTTGGAAGACCTGAGTCAGATTGAGGTGATGAGAGAGGAGGTCCTAAAACTGATAGACAACTTAAAAACTGAAAAATCACCAGGCCCAGATGGCATACATCCGAGAGTTCTGAAAGAACTCAAATGTGAACTTGTAGATCTCCTGACAAAGATATGTAATCTTTCCTTAAAATCTGCCTCCATTCCTGAGGATTGGAAGGTAGCTAATGTCACTCCCATCTTTAAAAAGGGTTCCAGAGGAGATCCGGGAAATTACAGGCCAGTCAGTCTGACGTCGATACCGGGTAAATTGGTGGAAACCATTATTAAGGAAAGAATTAGTAGGCACATAGATGAACAAAACCTATTGAGGCAGACTCAGCACGGTTTCTGTAAGGGAAGATCTTGTCTCACTAACCTGTTAGTGTTCTTTGAGGGGGTGAACAAACATGTGGACAAGGGGGATCCAATAGATATTATTTACCTTGACTTCCAGAAAGCTTTTGATAAAGTTCCTCATCAAAGGCTCCTAAGTAAGCTCAAAAATCATGGGATAGAAGGACAAGTCCTTTTATGGATCAAAAACTGGCTAGTTCATAGAAAACAGAGAGTGAGTGTAGGTGGGCAATTTTCTCAGTGGAGGGTGGTAAGCAGTGGGGTACCGCAGGGATCAGTACTTGGTCCACTGCTTTTTAACTTGTTCATTAATGATTTGGAGATGGGAGTAAGCAGTGAAGTGGCTAAATTTGCGGATGATACAAAGTTGTTCAGGGTGGTGAAAACCAGTGAGGATTGTGAGGCACTCCAAGGGGATCTGTCAAGGATGGGCGAGTGGGCGTCAACATGGCAAATGGGGTTCAATGTGGCCAAGTGCAAGGTGATGCACATTGGAGCCAAAAATCCTAACTATAAATACACGTTGATGGGGTCTGAACTGGCAGAGACTGATCAAGAGAGAGATCTTGGAGTTGTAGTGGATAACTCACTGAAAATGTCGAGACAGTGTGTGACTGCAATAAAGAAGGCCAATGCTATGCTGGGGATTATTAGGATGGGTATTGAAAACAGATCAGCCAATATCATAATGCCCCTATATAAATCAATGGTGAGACCTCATTTGGAATACTGTGTGCAGTTCTGGTCACCACACCTTAAAAAGGATATTATAGCTTTGGAAAAAGAGCAGAAAAGGGCAAGTCGAATGATATCGAATGATAAAAGGGTTGGAACACTTTCCCTATGAGGAAAGGTTAAGGCGCTTAGGGCTCTTTAGCTTGGAGAAACGACGACTGAGGGGTGACATGATTGAGGTTTATAAGATTATGCATGGGAAAGAGCAGGTAAAGAAAGAGGTACTTTTCTCCCTTTCTCACAATACAAGAACTCGTGGGCACTCCATGAAACTGCTGAGCTGTCGGGTTAGAAAAGATAAAAGGAAGTACTTCTTCACCCAAAGAGTGATTAACACATGGAATTCACTGCCACAGGAAGTGGTGGCGGCTACAAGCATGGACGGCTTCAAAAGGGAATTAGATAAGCATATGGAGCAGAGGTCCATCAGTGGATATTAGCCACATGGTATAGATAGGGGCTCTGGGGCAAGTGATGCTCTGTCTTCTTGGTGCTTGGGGGGGGGTCAACAGTGCTGGACCTCCTGATGGCACCTGGTATTTTTGGCCACTGTGTGACAGAGTGTTGGACTGGATGGGCCTTTGGCCTGATCCAACATTGGCGTCTCTTATGTTCTTATGGGCCCCGCCTTAACCAGGTAAACCAGCTTAACTAATACTGGTACCATTGATAAAGTCAGTGGCACCTAAATATTGAATCTGCCTCCCTCAGTAACTATAAGAGGAGACACTGGCTGACAAGCTTGGTTCTTTGCAAAACGAAAGGAAAGGAATGCTGCTCCCAGAAGCCTGGTTTTAAACACACACACACACACACAGAGAGAGAGAGAGAGAGAGAGAGAGAGAGAGAGAGAGAGAGAGAGAGAGAGAGATCATGGCTGAGACTTGGGACAGAAAATGTCCTCAGGTTTTTCTCACAAGAAACAGCTTTGCTGAATGGTGTATGCATTTGTGGTTTGCCTTATGGTCCCAATCGCTGGAAGACCACTTGGAGAAGGATGCCCCCCCCCACACACACACACTGGCTCATCACAAGAGGAAAAGACCAAATGGGAAGTGGATGTTTTGTTGCACTCCAGGGTTTTTAGTGAGTTCTTTATCAGCCAATTATTTGTCTAAGATTCAGGACTTTACAAACACAAAACAAACGTATGATGCCCTAAGTTTGATGTAGTGCAGGGCTGGCCAAACTTGCTTAATGTAACAGACACAGAATAAACCAGATGTTTGAGAGCCACAAGACATGAACAAATATCACACTCACATTTTTATTGGAAAATATGCAAATTTGCTTTTTGTTAACATTAAATGAGACTGTGTGAAAGAGCCACATGTGGATCCCGAGCTGCAGTTTGGCCACCCCTGGTGTCGTGGTTAAGAGTGCGGGCTCTAATCTGGGACCACTGGGTTTGGTCTTGGGCAAGCCACGGTTCTCTCAGAGCTGTTCTCTCAAGAGCAGTTTCTGTCAAGAGCTCTCTCAGCCCCACCTACCTCACAGGGTGTCTGTTGTGGGGAGCGGAAGGGAAAGAAGATTGTAAGCCACTCTGAGACTCCTTTGGGTAGTGAAGGGCGGGGTATGAATCCAATCTCCTCCTCCTCCTCTTCCTTCTCAAAGGGGGAGGTCAGCAAGGATGATGCTGAGAGATAAATTGGACAGTTTGAAGTATAGAGAGACTGAGTGTTTCCAATCACACGTGAGCTCTCTGCAAGATATTTTCTCTCATTTTACTGACTCTGGGGAAGTTCTTGATCAACCAGTGAAAACAGCTGCATTGTTTTGTTCACCACCTCCCACTTTCTTGCATGTAATCTCTTACTTGGAGAGTAAAGGAAACTTGAGCTTTGATAATGAGGTAGATGAGATAGCCTTGGAAGTTTCTCATAGAAAAACGTTGTCTCAAGATTTACAAATGTTACCACATCAGTTCCTGAATAAGGTTGTTTTTAAGCCGCAGAGCCTCCAGTGCTCCAGGGCAGGAGCTCATCCAGGCAGTGGCAGGGCTGGCAACAGAGGGCCCTCAGAGCCATTGGTCGGATCCACATGTGTGTTTCTTGCCGGTTTCCTGACATTTTCGCTCCCGTCCCCCAACAAACTGTCTATATTTGCATCCGGTTTCATGCTGGCAGTGCACCAGTATAAAAATCAGTGTCTGCATATGTTTCCCGCCCACTGGTAGTGACTCCATTGTCATAGCCGCTCCTCACTGGTTTAAATGAATGCTGTTCTTTGCTGCTCTAACCCCTCCTTTCTGGTTTCATTGCGCTGTCAACCTAATGCAGACATTTTTGAGCCGTTGCTCTGCTAATTCTTAAATAATTCCAACTGGTGGCACACAATAAACTAGGCGGTAACTCATTGTTCAATTCCAACAGTACTCGTTTCTCTTTTTACTAGCTAGCCCCCAAAATAATTTTTAAAATTTTTATCTTGTTTTGAAGCTTTTATTTCTCGACCTCTTTTACAGACCAACTGAACATTTTAAAGTTCACTACTGGTGCAGTGTCATCGATGCAACGAACATGAAATTGAGCCAAATTCAGAGGACGATGGAAGACAGGAGGGCCTGGCGGGAGCTGGTCCATGGGGTCGCAAAGAGTCGGACTCGACTGTGCAACTGAACAACAACAAAACTGGTGCAGTAAGAGCTTGCCTTTATCTCAAAATGTTTAAATCCAGAAATAGCGTTTCTAATTTTATTCCTGCTTGGCTCTATTTCCTCATAGCTATGTACCAGCCCTTAAATCTTATCTTCCAAAACTTATCTATCCGCTTTCAAACCATTTATTTTCTGGACACACACACACACCCGATTTATGGGACATTTTAAAGTTCACGAGGGGGGGGGATTTATTTCGAGCTGTAGGAGGCACATTCAGCAGTAAAATACAAGACCTTGTGTTTAGCTCAGTGGGTAAATTCCTGCCCTGTAAATCAAGGCATTGTTGGTTTAATTCCTACATGGCTGCTTTTACTCATCGCTATCTACCAGTCCTCAATTTTTTTTTATTTGAAATTTATCTGTTTATTAAATTTATAATCACTGAATATGACTGGGCAATGCACAGTCAGCAGCTTTTTCGAGTAAGAGCTTGCATTTGGTTCAAACATTTGCAATTCCTGCCTTGTAGTCATGGCGTTTCTCATTTTTAAGTTCACAGGGGTAAGAATGACAGACCCTAGGAGTAACAGAAGTGTTCTGGGACAGGAATGACTGGCCCCAGAGTGGAATGACAGCCCCTGGGGGTAGTAGCAGTGTTCTGGGACTGGAATAACAGGACCCAGAGTGGAATGACAGCCCCTCGGGGTAGCAGTTGTATTCTGGGAGTGGAATAACAGGCCCAATGGTGGAATGACATCCCCTTGGAGTAAGAGGAGTGTCATGGAAGTGGAATGCCAGGCCTATCATTACAGTCCCAGGACACATTTCCTACCCTCTGGACTGTCATTCCACTCTGGAGCCAGTTATTCCAGTCCCAGAATACTCCTGCTAACCCCAAGGGCTACCATTCCACTGTGGGGCCTCTCATTCCAGTCCCAGAACACTCCAGTAACCCCCAGGGGCCATCTAGTGATGAACAACAGATTGTGATTAGATAACTGAAAAAAAGACAAAGTGGACAGCTCCCCTAATGCTAACTTGAAAGCAGAGGTGCAGCAGTTCTAAACCACATGGGATAACAGCAGCACCAAGCTGATTCTAAAATGCATATGTAGATTTGGCCTAAGGAAGGAAGGAAGACACACAGCCAGGGTGCCAAGCCACATTTCTTGACTTCAAACAAAAGAGCTCAGGTTACCTGTCACAATTCTGGAGGGTCATTTCACAACAGCACCCTGTCCATCACCCAAGGCAGAACAGCCTTTTAAGTCTAATGATTTCAAAGGGAAACCTGACCACACTTTTAAACATAAGGATTATTCTGTTTGTGATCATGAACAAAATGATGCAATACTCCTAGATTCTGGAGCTATACAGTCCATTTTTAGTATGGAGGAATTGTTTGCTGAAATACAACAACTGGAAAGGCCGATCAGAGTTTATTTAGCTACTAGGAACTTCATGAAACTAAATTGTATTGGGACTGTCATTTTCCCTTTACCACTAGATGATGGGAAAGGACAACTTAAAATTGAGAATGTGCTCCTAAATCCTGAGTTCAAAACATATGTAATATCAGTAAGTGACTGGCAAAACTAGGATCTGAAACATGTTTTAATGCCAATGGCCGCTGTGGTGTAAGAAATGGACACACTTATATCAAAAGAAAATTAGTAAATGGTCTTTATAGCATGTAAAGAAATGAAGATTATCACATAGTTCTCAACTCTCCTGATTTATACCATGATGAATCACTTGAACATGATAAAGTGCTTAAAGTTGAATATTATGAAGTACCAGATGAATGCCATCAAATATCTGAAAGTGAATGCACTGATCCTGAGTATGAAAATATGTCAAAACTTGAATCTGATAGTGATTATGAGGAAGAAAGCCAATGTTGCTAAAACTTGCAAACACGATAGATGCATTACCCTGGGGCATAGGATAACATGTCATAGGAATATTCAGACCATTAAGGACATGCAGAATAAGGGTTTGGTGAAAGGCATGAATTTTACTGAATGTAATGCTAACCCAACTTGTGTTTGTTGTTTACAAGGAAAAAGTACTAAACAACCATTCCCTCAGAACATCACAAGGAAGACCACAGCTCCACTGCAACTGATCTACACCAACCTGGGTGGACCTCTTGGTAGATATCGCTTTCACCTAACAGTCTTAGATGATTTTTCCAGGTACTGTGTCTTATAGCTCAGTAAAAATAAAGCTGAAGCTTTTTATAAGATAAAATAATATGTAGCAATGGTTCCTACTGAATTCAACAGGAAGCCAGAAGCAATCAGACAATGGAGGAGAATATTGCTCAAACTCCATGGAGCAGTTCCTGAAAGAACAAGGCATACAGCACCAGATGACTGTACCCCACAATCCGCAACAGAATGGTGTAGCAGAATGCAAAAATCGGAAACTTCTGGACAAGGTATGTACCATGCTCAAAGACAGTTGCCTGCCTGTACAATTTTGGGGTGAAGCAGTTGTCACTGCTAATTACACACAGAATAGGCTACTCACAAGATCTACATGTGTGACTCCATATGAACTGTGGGCTGGCCATAAACCATCCATGGACCACCTGAGACTGTTTGGCTGGAAAGCCTACACATACATCCCTAAAGAAAAGCGATCAAATCTTGATTATCATGCAAAGGAAGGTATTTTTGTTGAATACGTAAATAGGTGCAAGGGTCACAGAATCTTGATCCAAAGGCTAATGAGATCACTATAAGCAGATTTGTTCATTTTGATGAAAATGAAAGGCCTCAAGGTTCAGAGGGGATTAACACTGAAGTGGGCAACCAGATGGCATCTCTTGATGTGGGCAACACCAGGGAGGAGAAAGTTCCTGAGGTGATCCTGGCAGATGAGATGACCCAAGATACTCCACCAGCTGTACCCGAGCCATGGAGGCAACCCAGAGATGCACCAGCTAACCCTAACCCTAACCCTGTACCTGAATGACAGAGGCAGCCCAGAGATGCTCCATCAAATGTGTCTGAACCACAAGGGGAATCCGAAGAGACCGGACTGTCATGCCTGCCCCTGCTGATGTCATGCCTGCCTTTGCTGATGCCCCTGAACAGGCTCCTGAGGACCCTGAACAGGCTCCTGAGGACAGTACTGCAGCAGAAAGGCAAAGACTGGATCCTGTAGCTGAAAGCTATCTAAGTGGTGAGGAGGATAGAGCCTCCCAGGGAACACCTGCAAGGGATCAGTCTCTGCTGCAGCCCAGTAATTCATCATCAGACTCGCCTCCACCTGTAACCAGGCTCAGGAATGTAAGAAGACAACAGCTGAGAGAGCGAAGGCAGAATGCACGCATGCGTGCCAGAAGATCTCTTAGCCCTGATTACTGACAGGATCCTGTCCTCACTCCTGGCTAGCTAATGAGTTGATTAGCTAGCACTGTATATATGCAAGTCTGTTGCCAGCAGTCATTTGTGCTGGCAAACGTCGTTTGTTCAGGACCTGAATCCTTGCATCTCTGCTCCAGACCTTGTGGAATTCTTCTCGGCTTGATCCTCGGCTTTTGACCTTTGGCTTTGTTGACCCTGCGTTCATCTCTGACTCCTCTGGTATTGTTGTGATTTATGGACTTGAAACTTTGGTATGTCTGACCCTGCTTTTGGACTGTGATTTAAACCTGCTTGAACCTTGCTACCTGATTTGCCCGGCTTGACCTCGGACTGTTCCTGGACTTTTGCTTGCTTGTGTCATGCCCCCTGGTCCTGCCGTGACACCGGACAACCAGAAGGGAGATGATCAACACATTCCAACAAAGGCGTTCCACCCCTGAGAAAGAATCTGCTTGGAGGGATGGTGGGAACATCGGAGCCTTCATCGTATGCAGACATCTTCTGATGACCACCTCAAGAGGCACAGGGATGGAAGCGAGCAGCAAGAAAGGAGCTGAATGCTCTACACAGGCTTAAAATTTGGACACTCACAGAGCTTCCCAAAGGAAAGAAAGGGTAGTGTATCCAGCCCTGACAGGGCCGGGCATGTCCGGACTTGTCCGGGGACAATACCTCAAGCTTCGTGCTTAAAGACAATGGGCCACAAGGATCCTAGCCAGGCCCAATCAGAGGGCTAGGTCCCAGACCGTGAGGCCAATAGGCCTCTCAGTTACTGTAAATAGCCTATCGGGGAGTGGGGGTGGGTTTATGTGGGAATATAAGCCGGCCTGCGAGCCGGCCAAGGTGTCTTGTTCCTGACCAAAAAAAGGTATGCTTAGCTGAAATTACTCTCCGTCTGCATACTTTTCAGAAAGCAATAGGATGCAAATGGGTTTTCAAGCTGAAGCATGGTGAAAATGGGAAGATCCAGTGCCACAAAGTCAGACTGGTGGCTAAAGGATATTCTCAAAAGTATGGACTCTGATCAGACTTTTACAGCTGTAGTAAAGCACACAACTGTAAGAACTGTTCTTAGTGTTGCTGCAAACAAGGGAACATAGGTCAACCATCTAGACGTAAAGACTGCTTTCTTGTATGGAGACCTAGAAGAAGAAAACTACATGAAGCAGCTGCCTGGCTTCATAGAGAAAAACAAGGGAAATCTTCAAAAGAGTTTGTATGGTTTAAAACAGGCAGCAAGGGCATGTAACAGTAAACTGAACAATAGGCTACTCCAGGCAGGATGTAAGAGAAGTGAGTCTGATCCCTGCCTCTACACCAAATGTAAAGATGTAAAATGGTCATCTTCTGACTTACTTAGATGATTTGCTGCTAGCATGTGAAGATCTAGCTCATGGTAAGGAAACCATAGATCACCTAAGCAAGGAAATTGAACTTAAGCAACTTGGCAACGCTGCACACTCCCTAGGCATACAGATACAGGAAGAAACAGATGGACCTGGAAGATGCTCCACCTAAATACATTCCAGTGGAGCCAAACTACATAAGACAGAGGACTCTGCAGAGCTACCTGGAGGTAACCAATATTGTAAAACGGTAGGTAAGCTCTTATAACATATCTCATTTAACCAGACCAGACATCACCTCAGCTGTGGGACTGTTATGGAGAAAGACTGCAAATCCCACAAGCAGAGACTGGAAAGCTCTTGTAATACCTGTGAGATACTTAATGACCACTGCGGATCTTAAACTTAAATTGTCTGCTAATGACAGCCCTAAACTCGTTACCTATGTGGATGCAGATTGGGCCAGAGACTTAACAGATAGAAAGTCTACCACTGGCAACATAGCTTTCTTTGGTGGAGGGCCTATAAATTGGTCAAGCAAGAAGCAAAGTGCAGTTGCAAGTTCCACCGGTGAAGCAGAAGATGTGTCAGCAGCACTAGGCTGTCAAGAGACACATTGGCTGCTACAACTACTGAAAGACATGAGACTAGATGTACCACAGCCTGTTATAGTGTATGAGGACAATGAAAGTCGCACCGCATTTCTGAGAAAGAAGATGTGAGTCAGCATACCAAGCACATTGACATGAAGTATCACCTGCTGAGACACCTGCAGCAAAAGAGAGTTGTAAAGCTGATCCACTGCCTGAGGAAGGAGATGATTGCAGATGCTCTCACCAAGCCTCTACCCAGGGAATGATCTGAAGTCCTGAGAGATGGAATGAAGTTGGTGCAACTGAATTACCAGCCATCAAGAGGGGGTGTTGGAAGCTCCAGGTGCGAGCAGGCCCTCATGGAGGTCAAGACAGGCCAGGGCCACTTCCATTTTTGAGGGGGGGGGGCTAGTAGATTAAAAAATGAAGAAGTGCAAAGACAATGATACAAAATTAGTAGTAGTATATTTTAAATGTTTACATTTCATACAATAAGAAAAAGAATATTGTAAGACTTTGTAATAAATGTTCCCATTTTTATTTAACATGTGATTTAATGTCAAAAGTGTAAATCTTGAGGGCCCCCGAGAATGTGAGGCCCAGGCCAAATGGCCTTGCTGCCCTCCCCCGTCAGAGGCCCTAGATGCCATGTCCCTGGGGCTCAGGCCCCCAGACTCCATGGCAAGAGAGACTAGATGGCTAGATAGGCACACTGACCTTTCCTTCATGTTTACCCTTCTGCCACTGTCCCCTTTGAAATGTAGATTGTGTTCTCAGGGACAATTCACTCTCTCAGACAAAGCTCTACCTTCTCCAAGAGGGACATGTGGTCCTCTTTTGGCACCTTGAGGCCGATGGCCCTCTCGCCATCTGCTTCCATCCTTAGCTAGTAAGTTAGAACTCTATCCTTTCCCTATTCTTTCCTATTGAAAAAGTGTACTACCCAAATAAGAGAGTATTTTTCTGTTAAACTTGCAACGTGGCTCTGTGTAGCTTTGTAAGCTGAGTAACCCAATAAAATGACACTGCTGCATTTGTAGCTTTTTTTTAAAAAAAAGATTTTATTCCCTCTCCTAAAAAGGAGAGAAATTTCGCTTTTAGTTCTGAAAAAAAGGGAGGGTATATAGAGGGACAAAGAAAAGTGTTGAGTGATATTAGTTAGGTAAAGGTAAAGGTTCCCTTGCTCGAAAGCCAGTCGAATCCGACTCTAGGGTTGCGGTGCTCATCTCCGTTTCAAAGCCGAAGAGCCAGCGCTGTCCGAAGATGTTTCCGTGGTCATGTGGCCGGCATGACTAAACACCAAGGCGCACGGAACGCTGTTACCTTCCCACCGAAGTGGACCCTATTTATCTACTTGCAATTTCTTGCTTTCGAACTGCTAGGTTGGCAAGAGCTGGAACTAGAGACAGGAGCTCACCCTGTCTTGCGGCACCCGGGTCTTGAACCGCTGAACTACTGACCTTCCACAGCCTGCAGTTCAGCGTCTTAACCACTTGAGCCACCGTTACTGGTATGTTAATCTGTTAGTATTAAAGTCAAAGTTCGTATCAAGGTTTAAAGCTTCTTCTGTGGTTGGGAAATCTTCTAATTCTTCACAGTCCTTCAAATCAGGTTATTAGTATATTAGTAAAGTCCTTTTGGGGTTAGTGTTTCTTTTATGGCACAACCAGATAAGTCATTTTAAGATGCTTTTCCTTTCTTTTCTCTTAAATTATACTTTGGACCACCTGCTGCTCCTTGTAGTTCTTCTTCTTTCACCTCTCCTTCCGAGCTGCTGTCATCATCACTTCTTCCCGACATCCACTCTACGAGTTCTGCCTCTTCTTCTGTGTTGGCGTGCTTTCTCAGAAATTCTTGTGCCTTCAAGATAGAGTCAATCCTTTCTCGTTTGTCTTTAAATTTACAAATCAGTCCTTCTGGCGTTAACCATCGATAACTAATTTGGCGTTTTTGTAAGAACAAAGTCAGTCCTTTGTATTCTTTTCTTTTCATTCTGATTTCAAACGGAAGGTCTTTCAAGACTCGGATTGGTTGTTCTCCAATTTTCAAGGGTGTTGCTGAAACTGATTTTAAAATTTGATCCCGGAGACGTTGCTTGGTAAACTTCACTACCACTTCTGCCGGCAGCTTATTTTTTCTTGTATAGTTGGAATAGGCTCTATAGGCCAGATCCATCTCTTCTTTTATTTTTTCCGCTTCGCTGCCGAGCCGTGGTGCCAACGCTTTTGCCAAAATGTCTCTGAGGTCTTCCTGCTCTTCTTTTCTTCTTTCAACCCTTGGAATCGGAGAGTCAAGTTTGACTTTTCCATTTGAAGCATCAATAATTTATTTTCCTGCTTCATCTGTTGTTTTTCCACTTTAACAACTTTCTTCTTAACACCTTGTATTTCTTTCGTTGACGCCAGACATTTCTTTGCAATTTCATCTACTTTGTCAGCAGTCTCCGTCATTTTTTTCTGTTGGATACTGAAAGCCCCTTCCATGTTATCTAGTTTCTGGTTGATTTTCTGCAGTTCCTCCAGCAGATGGTGCACAAGGTCGCTTTCTTGCTGATTGACAGCAGTCCCAGCAGAGGAGGGACTCAGACAGGAAGTTCCTCCTGTCTTCTTTGTCTGCCTTTCTAAAGTCTTTTTGTCTTTCTCTATCCACGCCATTTTCAAACTTTGTTTACACTTCAAAAGTTCGTACCGCGCCACCCTAGGATGGCTCTTTTTTGTCTACTTTCAACTCTCCTCCAAAAGGTAAGCCGCTTAATTAATTCTTCGCTTCTCCCCCTCTCTCCGTTTTTTAAAGAGTCTCTTTTTTACTGTGGGGGGGAATCCCTCCTCCCCTTCGGTTTCCCGGGGGACGAAGCTCACTCAAGCCACTGCTTTTATTTTGATCACCAACTCACAGTTAGATGCATGCGCTTATCTTTCAGCTTTCACCTTATCGCTTCATCACTCCGATATTCCGGCGGCTTTGCTAGTCCCCTTCATGGGGCACAACGCAGCTGAGGCCGTTTGGGGCAAAGAGAGACTTGCACGGGGAGCCTCAATTTCCGGCTTTCGTGCTGGTAAGAGGCTTCCCCAGTCTCCCAGACGCGCCCCCTGGTTCGGAGCCTTAAAGCCCAAGGCTCCTTAGGATCTCCGCATATGCGGGACCCCCCCAGACAGCGTGTGGGCGAACCGGCTCCGGGAGCTTGCCCGAGAGCCGGTCGTCAGTCGCGCAGCCATGACCGGAAAAAATCCATTTGTAGCTTTATTTAGCACTCTGCTAACTAGTGGGTAGACTAACCACACCAGTTAACCCCAACAGAAGAAATATGGATGCTATCCTGAGCTCCTTGGAGGAATGGTAGGACAGAAACGTGACAGCCATTTTCTCCCTCACCTCTCTGGTTATGGCTGTATTGGCTGTGCTTATAATCCAATCAAAGAATGAAGACCACCGTGCTGAGAGACTGATCCAGCAGCACTAAATACATCTTTTGTTACAGGGGGGGGGGATAGAAGGGAGAACTGCTATCTGGTTTCAGCCCCTAAATAAATGTTCCCTTGTGGGGACCAGAGTTTGACTGGCAGCAGGAAGGAGACTATTTAATTGGATGTTGGTGGAAGCACCTGTGAGACTTTGCACTCACACAGCATTATCTTTAACCCCTGGGCTGCTGTCTGTGCAAAGCCACCCTCTGGCCTGCATGACCTTCATGCCCTCCAGCAACAGTGGCTGCTTGGAGCAACTGCAGCAAGACCCTCTCTCTCACACACACATGCACACACACACATGCGCACGCGCACACCCATGGGAAAGGCCTTCTCTCTCAGCCAGGACCCCTTCACAGTCAAGCCTAGCAGTCTTCCCTTGGCCCTGCTGAAAGTGACACTCCTCTACTTTTCACAATGTCCTTGAATTAGTCCAAGGACTGAAATACACTGGGTTCAGACACGGATAGTGATCAGCTCATAGTTTATTAGTGATTCAGCAAGTAGAAAGAAGACCGGAAATCCCTGGCTGATGCCAGGTTTTTGTTTGTTTGTTTTTTAAGCCCCCGGAGGGGATTTATTTATTTTTTTAATACTACAAAAACTACCAAGAAAAAATAGGGTTAGGGTAACTACAACTAGGGAGAAAGAAAAGCAACCCACACTATACTAAAAATCCAAGGTTAGGAGATCATTCCCTGTTAAGCTACCGTTAGTAATAAAAAAACACCCTGTTATAAACAATATACTTTGTGAGAACCTGTCTTTCTAAGCTTATATGTTAGTTTGCTTGTTACTTGTTATGAGAAGATTTCCCGAGCATCTCCTCCAGCTCACTTCATAAAGGCAATTTTCAGAGTCCTTCCACCTTTACATCTACACTAAGACTCTCTAAAATCTTAATAGCTTCTTAGACGTTCACTCCAAATTCTGCAGTCCAGTCTTCCTCCATCTTCAAAGGGATAAAACCACCAATCATGAGCCTTTTCCTCTCTGGTCTCGACCTTGGGGCCCAGTGGCATCTCAAAGGTTTCTTGATTGTGAAGGCAAATTCAAGCTCTTTTCTCTCAGCAGGATTTAAGATGACACTTTCTGAGAACACTTGCAAGGAAGGAGTTAAGTCCTTGTAAATCTTTCCTGTTTCTCTTATACTTTTCCTCCTTTTCTCGTTGAAATCACTGTTTAATTTAGTGTCCATCTCTTTCACTTTAAAAGCCCTCAGTTCCATTTTTTCTGCTATTGTTGCCAACTGGAGCTGCCGGGACACAAATTGCTGGTTTATCTTGGCAAGCTGATGGTTAATACCAACATGTTGCTCCAGAATCGGCTTGGTGGCTTCTGCTATAAGTGAACATAAGAACATAAGAGACGCCAATGTTGGATCAGGCCAAAGGCCCATCCAGTCTAACACTCTGTCACACAGTGGCCAAAAATACAAGGTGCTATCAGGAGGTCCACCAGTGGGGCCAGGACATTAGAAGCCCTCCCACTGTTGACCCCCCCCCCCAAGCACCAAGAAGACAGAGCATCACTTGCCCCAGAGTCGCTATCTATACCTTGGGCTAATAGCCACTGATGGACCTCTGCTCCATATGCTTATCTAATTCCCTTTTGAAGACGTCCATGCTTGTAGCCACCACCACTTCCTGTGGCAGTGAATTCCATGTGTTAATCACTCTTTGGGTGAAGAAGGACTTCCTTTTATCCATTCTAGAACCCCAGGAACTCAACCCATGGTACCCCCAGGAGACATTTTTCTCATTTCACCTTGAGGCCGGCGGCTTGGAACCGCTGCAGGATGGCACACAATCTCTCGGCGAAGTCCTAGGCCGTGGGTGTGGCGATTAAAACATCATCGAGGAAGGGCTGTACCCTGGGAATCCCTTTAAGGAGAGAGTCTATTAGGTTCTGGAAAATTCCCAGGGCTACGCTGACCCCCAATTGCAGCTGCCACAGCAGGAACACGCCCCAGTTTGTCACGATCGTCTGAGCCTCTGCAGTCGCATTGTTGACCGAGAGCTGCTGGTAAGCCTGAGCTAAGTCCAGCTTACTGAAGATCTTGGTGCCCGCTAAGGATGCCAAGACATAGCTGACCACCGGGACTGGATAGGCATGGTCCTGTAGGGCCTTATTTATCGTGCATTTGTAGTCCACGTATATGCGGACGTCACCATTTGACTTCATCGGAGTCACAATTGAGGTCTCCCAGAGGGCGTGCAACATGGGCTCCAAAACCCCTTGGGCCACGCGTTTATCCACCCCTATGTAGACATCGGTTTGCTGGCTAGGTTCCTCAGGAACACCTTCAAAGTCTTTTAAGAACAGCAGATAGACATTGGTTTGCCGGCTGGGTGGCTCCAGAATATATTCAAAGTCCTTTAAGAACTGCAGGTAGATATCTTCCTCTGGCTTGGCCTCCTTTTCTGCCAGCTCAAATTCGTGGACTCTGGGTTCCCTGGTCAGATGCGCCGCTAAGTCTTCCCCCACAAACATGGCTACCGGGGTATAATCGTGCACAGCTACCTTCCACGACCCACTCCAGCCTTCCTTATACAGAGGATATCTCCTTCTATCCCCTTGTACATCTGCATCTGGAGGAAGTGAAGGTGGCTCTTTTCTCAACTTTGCCATTTCCAGCTTGTGCGCCATCCTCATTCTCTCAAGCTCCAGTTCTCTCTAGGCTGCCTTGTCTCTCTCTTCCTTCTCTCTCTCTTTCTCTCTCTCTTCCTTTCTGGCTTGCATTTTGGCCATCTGTAGGTGGTGTTCTGTCTCCTGCTCCTCTATCTCAAGTTCCATCTGCTTAATTTGCAGCCGGAGGTGCAAGACCTCTTCACTGGGGGTTGCTATCTCTCTGTCTGCTTTCTCCTGAGACATCTGATCAGCAGCCCCTGCCCTGGTCTTGCTACTAGGTACAGGTGTATTCTCTGGTTTCTGTCTCCCAGAACGGAGGAACATAAACTGCCTAACACTAGCTTCTCTGCCTACTGACCCGACAGTGTAGAAATAACTAAAACCCCTTTACAACACTGTTATTAGACCTTCTGGTCTTACTGGCATCTTAAAAAAATACTGTGGCTTCCTGCAGCCAGAAAAAGGGAGGAGAAAAAAATATATATTTCTTTTTAAAGATAAGCTGATTATGCTCCGCCTCTCCAGGTCAACATCTGGCACATCCCACCACTAATGCCACCATGTCATGACCCCAGCGGGTTGCCACCTTCTGCCACCACCACCCTGGACTTCGGTTCCTTGAGAAGGCCCAGGGCACCTTCCCAAGCCCCTTCAAATTACCCCTTTGTAGCCGAGACATGTTAGCATGATGACCAGGCAGAGAAACAATTGAACAAAAAGGGTTTATTATTACAGTACTGGGCAGGAAAAAAACAAGACAAGACAAGGTGCTTCAACATACATAACAGTGTTGAAAGGCCAAAAGAAACACAAAGCTAACTGTTAAGTACGAGACTCAACACAGCTAGTCAACAGTGAATCAGCTTTATTTAATGTAGTCAAAAGAAATCAGAACGAGAACACGAACGAGACAAAAACATAGAGCAACAGGCTCTCTTTTAAACAGTCCGGGATTAGGTAGCCACGCCCCCATGTCAGTGAACAACCAATAACTATTTACAGATAAGGTTCAATCAGAGTGCTTCCCTCCAGAACCTTGTGCAGCTCTGATTGGTCTATTTACAATCCTTGTTCAGACTTAAGCTTAACATGGTTTTCAATACACAACACCAACGCAGCGACCTGTTTCATTTAACTAGTTACGATTTCAAGGCTCCCTGCCTTTTATACCAGGCTACGCTACCTGTTCTCACTCTGTCCCAGTGAGGAATCTTTCTCTCCCCAGACCAGCCTGTCCCTGCAGTGAGACCAGGCCGCAGAGAGAGATGAAAGCAGTGAAGGATCTTTCTCTCCCCCAGATCAGCCTGTCCCCGCAGTGAGACCAGGCCGCAGAGAGAGTCAAAAGAACCCCATTTTCCACAGTTGACAGCTTAAAACAGGATCTCCTCACAGAATCTCTGCACTCTGATTGGCTATAACCCTCTCTAAGCATTATGGGGATCGTAGGCTGTCTGCTTTCTACTGCCAACAGGTCTCTCCTGGGACCAGGCCACACTAGGCCTTGCTCCCAGTCCTGCAGTGATCAGCTCATAGTTTATTAGTGATTCAGCAAGTAGAAAGAAGACCGGAAATCCCTGGCCGAAGCCGGGTATTTAAGCATGCAAAAGGTTACAGCCCAAACACACCCCACTCCCAACGACAGGCTGTTTACATTACATTGTTTCTCAATTGGTTTACACTAGGATCCTTGTTTCCCTACTGGTTCATTCTAGGATCCTAGCCAGCTATTGTTATGCATCCCCAAGCTACATCCATTGGAAAGTACAGTTCAGGCTCAGTCTTGTCTTCTAAGTGGCTGAACGCTCTAGAACAAAGCAAGAGCCAAAGGAATTCAGTCAGGTACTTCCAACTCTCACCTTTTAAAAGGAGCACCTACTCTGAGATCAGGTGGCAGGCAATGTTTGGGGGGTCACCAGAGGGGCCTGGCCTGCACCACTACCCATCGGCCTCTGTACAACTTACACCAGCCTTACAGACAAATGAAGCATGCAAAAGCAGGAAGCTACTGTGGTGCCCCCACTGCAGAGGTAGCAGCAAGCAGGGCAAAGGCACCTGGGGGTGATGTCTGCCTGCACTCTCGCTCCCCCCTCCACTTTGCAACCCATTCCGCTGGCTCATTATTGCCACCTGCACACACCCACACCTGTGGCAGGCAGCTCCCCACACACACACCACGATTCGGATAGGCTGTTTGCCTTGTATGCATATTTTTAAGCACTGTCCATTAGTCTTACGTCACTGCACTCAGGAAGAGGTGAAAATTTGATCCAGGGCAGAGAGGGGCAGCAGGCAAACACCGTGGACCCGTGTCGCCTGCAAGAGGCAGTGCCTGCCATGGCCTGCATGGAGGGAGGCCCCTTGCCTGCTGCTTTGTCATCATGGCCAATTTGGAAAACAGAACACTCCTGTCCGCACAGGCTGCTTTCCCGTCTTCCAGACAAGCCCTGATGTTCACACGGACACTGATAGGGCTGGCTGATGAGGCTCCCCGGAGACCTCTTTCTTGCTGGCTGATTCCTGCTCCAGACGAGCACCATCTCTGGCCACAGATGAGCACCAGCGCTCAAAGCCTGACCTCCAGTGGCCAGAAAAGATGCTGCTGAAAGGAGATGGAACCAGTCCAGCTTGGGGACTTTCAGCAGAATTGGAAGCCCTTTCACTAGGAAACTGGGCCCTTCTCTTTGTCCCTTTGATTTCAGCTTCATCTGCAAGCAATCGCCAGATGATGATATTTAACTCCACGCTCTGAAAAGCTTCAACTGCCTTTTAGTTGCACTGGGAGGTGCCAGCCTGCACCCTCTCAAGCTGATTGGTGTGTAGTTATTGGGGCAGACCTACCAGTGCTTCTGCAGTATTTCAGTACAGCTTGAAAGGGAACAGGAGCCTCACTGGAATGAGAGCTTGGCAGCCCCATCCGTCTAACTTGGATCCAGGTCTCCTGATACCGTTCAATAAATGTGTTGGCTGCTCTGCAGTTGTGCCTCTGTCCTGTCAAGGTTTATCGATGAGGCTCAGCCCTTAGAGCAGCTTTCTTTGGCATGCAGTTTGCAGCCAGGAGGGGCTGTGAGCAGGGTTCGCGGGGGGTGCAGACACAGGTATTTCCTTCCAAAAGAGAGGGAAAAGGGTCTCCAGAATGCCAAGCCACCACTGCTGACGTCCGAAAAGCCACTAGGGCTTATCAGGGTTAGGGTGGGGACATGGGGGGGGGACATGCGAGACGTCTGTGGTTGTCAAGCTCAGGCCTAACTCTCAATCCCTTACGTTCTGCTTTCCTTTCCCTTCACTTGTCATATTGAATTCCAGGGGAAGGGGGTGCGTGTTGTTGGAGTGCATGGGAGTAGTAGCCATAACCATTCCTCAAGCTGTACCCCAAGAGTTGGTTCTTGTGTGATTGACCTTGGTGAATTTCTGTGCCTAGGCTAGGTTGGATAGGAGGAGGAGGAGATTGGATTTATACCCCTGCCCTTCACTACCCAAAGGTGTCTCAGAGCGGCTCACAAACTCCTTTCCCTTCCCCTCCCCACAACAGACACCCTGTGAGGTAGGCGGGGCTGAGAGAGCTCTGACAGAAACTGCTCTTTTTCAAGGAAAGTTCTTAGCAGAACTACGGCTTGCCCAAGGTCATCCAGCAGGTGCAAGTGGAGGAGTGGGGAATCAAACCCGGTTCTCCCAGATTAGAGTCCACACACTTAACCACTACACCAAACCAATACACCAAACTATATATCTGTCTGTGTTGCCATAGAGATGCTGGGGATTAGATGTGACATATGAAAGTGTGGAATTTTATGCTTTTACCTATAACCTGTATGTTCCCACGGTTCTCTTCAGTCCTAACAAAAGTTCTTGAACCCACAGCAAGCACATCTTCAATAAAGCATTTCACTGCCAATAGTGAGTGTGGAGAGTGTTTTACCTGGGGACCTGAATTTCCTTCCCCCCAGACCCCAACCTTCGAAGGTATGGAGAACGGTGATGGAGATGGCGGGGCAAGTGCAAGCATCCGGTCTGAATCTGAGCACCCCGTGCCCGACCCCGATAAGAAGAGAGACAGGAAAGCTACAGGTGCCAGGCCTACGAAGCACGTTCTTTTCAACCCCCCAAAGAGACGAGACAGCCCTGATCATTGGAACGATCCTGCTTGGCTCACGAGCACCCCAGGATTCTGAGGGACCTAGAGGAAATATGAGCGTGAGAGGCGCCGTGTATCTCACACCTTCCATGATGACCCGGACCTGGGCAAGATGCAAGAGGAGTGGGAGGAAGAACCAGCAACAGAGTGGGGCCAAGCCAGCATCCGATCCAGAATCAAAAGAAGGGTTCAAGTACCTGGTAAAGAACCTTCCTAAGCTGGTAAAAGAGCTGAGAAGGAGATTTCGGAGACCGCCGAGGAAAAGGAGAAAAGTGAGGATGAGCCCGAAAAGCCACCACTGCCTAGAAGAGCCAATGCAGAGCATGAGTGGCCTTGCGATGTGTTGGAGGCCACCTTTGACGACAACCCAGAGAAGCTGGCGTTCTTCACAATCCAGGTGCGGAAGATGTTGTGCAAGTGGAGCCACACCTTCGCTTCTGATGAACAACGTGTGGATTTTGTGGGCTCCAAGCTTTGAGAATGGGTGGCTGACTGGTTTGTGGGGCTGTACAATGTCACGGCCTCGGAGCTATGAGATGTCAATGCCTTCGTGAAAGCTCTGAGACACCAAATCAAAGACCCGCTAGAGTTGGAGAAAGCCCACACCCATTTGTGCAGCATACGCCAGGGAACACTTCCACTTTGTGTATGACCTTCTCTTCCCATACCTGTTCCTCATCACTTATAGGAAGGTCCACTGCAGCTCTTGATAGGGTATCAGCTAAATACATATGCTTACCTGGAGTATACTGCACATTAAGCTGATAACATTGTAATTGCAAGAGCATGCGCTGTAGCCGAGCAGGGGAAGCCCCAATTGGTTTCTTAAAGATTGCCTCAAGTGGCTTATGATCAAGTTGCACAAAAACAACTTCGCCATACACGTACTGATGAAACTTTCAAATTGCATATACTACCGCCAAAAGTTCTTTATCTGTGCATAATTTTGTTCTGTTGGGCTAAGAGATCTGGAAGCATAAAAAACAGGTCTACTCTCTTGAATCAGACAAGCTCACAGGCCATCTTTTAGGTCTTTTTTAAAAAAGATTTTTTTAAAATTTATTTTCAGAGACATACACACAACATACATAAAACATAAATGGGGGTATTAATTTCATGTGAATAATAATTTTGATGTCTTCTTATAAAGATTTCAAAGTAAACCGTTTAAAGCTAAAAGGTTCTTTTTGCAAATGTTAAAAAAATATCTTCTACTTTATGCCCTCTACTGTGATAAGTTGCCTGATTATAGCCTTGTCTTGTTGAAATTCTCATACCATGTATAAAATCTTTTTTTAAAAAAAAAAAACATTTTATTATCAGGATATAACAACATGTCCAATATTAAAGCATTTCATCATTCACAAGATACCCTTTTCCCTCTTCTCCCTCCCTCCCCTTCTTCAGGCTTCCTGCAGTGCTCCCACCCCCACCAAATCCTTCCTCTTCTTAGCCATCCCTTCATCTAAAACAAAACTTAATAGGTAACATTTTCTTTAACTACCCTCATCATATATTCAACTTTATAGGTATCAATTTCTTTAACTACGATCATCCTCTATTCAACTATTTCCGCATTCTATACTTAATAATTATCAAAGCAAAATAGATTGTTCTTAACATCCCAATGTTTCTCTAAATATTCTTTAAAGTCCATCCAATCTGCAAGAAATTCTTTTTTTTTTTTAAGTAATTTTTATTGGGTTTTTAAACACAAGACAGACATAAACCAAGACAAGAAAAACAAACAAACATATAAGCATATTCTACATAACTCCTTCACCATACCTCCCTCGTATATAACAATATCGAAAAGAAAAAACCTAACTTCTAATCAATCAAGTCTATGCTCCTCTTGATCAGCCATGTTCCAAATAATTAAGTCACTTCCACCTTCCAATCAGGTAGAAAATAAATTCATCTAGTTTAAAACTTAATATAATCACTTAATATGCTTAATACGCTTAATGTAATCAATTAATATTCTTAATATGACTAGCATAATCTGATATGCATACAGCAACAGTAAATAATAAGTACAACCTGGCCTACATTGGAATGAAACCAATATCTATCTCTTTACCTCTGTAAGATAAAGGATCAAGTGGCTAACTCGCAGTGTTTTTAACTCAGGTCTCATGAGCAAAAGTTTATGCTATTATTTAGTACAATTCCGCTCATATTATTTTTGTTATACGCAGTTTATCTTTTGTTTTTCAAGTTTCAACAAGCCCATATGCTTCAAACAACAAAACTTACATCAAAAACTGAATATCCTATCTGCAAACATCTTTTTTTTAGTATACCTCCTATCTTTGTCCCTCATGCATCTGTATAGTGAAATTTATAGAAATTAATTAATAAACA
>NW_015169800.1:467977-473556 GCF_001447785.1 Gekko japonicus | reverse complement strand
CAACTGCATTTCCCCACATCGTTGGTGCCGACATGCACCACGACCACTGGCTCCTCCCCATCTACCAGCCTATCTAAAACACGCGTAACGTTCGCTACCTTCGCACCAGGCAGGCAAGTCACCATACGGTCAGTATGCAGGTTCACCACCCAGCTGTCTACCTGCCTAAGGATCGAATCACCAACTACTAAGAGCTCCCCTCCCACCCTGCCCAGGGATGGTTCCTTGATGTGAAAGGATACTGGGGCTGCCAGATCCAGAGTGGGACATATCTATCAAGTCCCCGAGAGTCTTTTCTGTGTGCCTAACTGACTGTCTCTGCTTCTCCAGGTCAGCCACCTTGGCCTCAAGGGAGCAAACACGTTCCCTGAGAACCAGGAGCTCCTTGCACCGAGCACACAACCAAGACTTCTGTCCAGTGGGCAGATAGTCATACATGTGACACTCCGTGCAAAAGACTGGATAGCCCCCAACCCCCTGCTGGCATTCTGGCTTCATAATTCTTTTAAAATAAATAAATATAATCCCTCTTTTAAAACCCTTTGTATTTATGTGGTTTTTCTTGTCGAAGTCAACGTACCTTACGGGGAAGACGAAGAGCCTAGGGCCTTGGCTTTCTGGCTCTTCTTGGGCTTCTTACAGAGCACCTCCCAAACACAGTCCTCCCACACAATATCCTCAGCTGAATCCCCTCAGCTGAAAGCAAGTAAAAAAACACTCAACTCTCTAGCAGCTCTGTCTCCTGCACAGAGCTCAGATAGTGTAATTCAATGCCTAGTATCTCATCAATGCCTTTTTATTTATTTCTTTTTTAAAAAAATAATTTTTGTTTTCCACACAATACCACATACATAAACCCATATACCCAACAACATATAGACAAGTACAAATACATTCACCCTCATCCACCACCACCTTTCCAATCTTTGTTTTTTCCCATGGCACATTGGTCACCTGTTTTAGTATAAATACAAACTCTCAGTCTTCAGAATTACCAAATACATATTTGAACTCAAAATCATAATTGCCTTTCAGTCAGTAATTTATCCACTAAATCAATTATACCCTTCATTCTGGATTTAAGAAAAGAAATATATACTAAAGATCTTCAACTTCCACTAAATTCATCTTGCTCTTACTTCCCATTTCCCAATCTAAATACCATAACCAGATTTATTTGTCTCTTTCTTGAGCCCTCTATTCTTTTTTACGCACAGTCAAAACCTCCTATTTCCCAATTAATTAAATTTATACATTTAGATCCTCCTAACGTTAAATATATTTCCTTCAAAACCACCATCTTTATCTCTTTATTTTCTTCCCATAACACCTATTTTGGTTTGAATACAATCTCTCTACCTTCAAAGTTACCAAGTAGCAGTACATATTATTAAACTCAAAATCATGATTATCTTTCATTTAATAATTTATCAGCAAAAACAATTATGCCCATTATTTCTGGATTTAAGGAAAAATATATACTAAAAATAATAGTCAATTAAATTATTCACCTCTTCAAAGTTTACTAAGTTCATCTTGATCTTACTTTCCATTTCCCACTCTAAATATCATAGCCAGATTTATTTACCTCTTTCTTGAACCATCTATTCATTTTTATACACAGTCTGAACCTCCTAATTCCCAATTAATTTTGCACATTTAAACCCTCTTAATCTTAGTTATTTTTCACTCAGGCTTGTCAACAGTCAATTATTTCCATCTAATCTAGATATAAAGAAAATCTATATTAAAAAGCAGAATATGTTTTTCCCACATCTGTATAGATCAACTCTCAGTCACCTGCAGGTTTCATCCTATACTTCTTACCAAGTCTGTTTATTTAATCTCTCTGCTGGTATAATTCTCAAACAATCTACTTCGTGCAGGCACATCTGTGCGGCGCTGTGAGACAGGCATGTCTCTCGGGAGCTCCCGAGACGCCTGGTCTTCGAGTGCGCTTTCCGGAGCCCCCCGTACCCGGGGAGGCTCCGCTTGGACTCCTGGAGGGAGACCAAGCGTGGGAGGCTTTGCTGGCCCCTCCTTTTTCCCTGGCAAGGAGGGGTGTGTGACCGGCTTGCCTCGAAGCGGGAGCATCCGAAGAACAGGAACATAGTTGCCATGTTCCTGTATAACAGCTGCCAACCGTGCTTTTAGAATTTTTCTTTTTTGAAGATTACTTTTCCTGGCACACTGAGGGTTAAGTTTTGTTTTGTTTGGTGAACAATCGGCATTCAAACGGATCTCCAAACCCCTTCCATCATTCATTACAATAGCCCTATAACCCATTTGCTTTTTAAATTGCTTAAATTGGTTTTCGGCATTTTCTTGCAGGTGTCGCTGGCCTCTATATTCTTTTAACATAAAATCCAAGGAGGCTCCTCCATATTTATTTACATGTTCGTTCCCTTGTTTGGACCCTTCAATTTTCTTTACAACTTCCTCTGTTTTTCCCTTCTTTACTGCTTTCTTTTTTGTCCCGAGAGGCTTATATCGCCGTCTTTTTGTCCTTCCTATTTTTGGTTTTTTCCCTGTTTCCAAAATGTCTTTTGGCAAGTCCTCTTCTGTTATCTGTTTTACTGTAGCCAGGTGCTGCGAATCAAGCTGTGTTGCTTGTCGTTCTACCGTCTGCTTTCTCTCCTGCTCGTCATTCCGCCCTGGTAACCTTTGTACTTGTTCTTTATTTACTTTCTCATCTACGATTAAACTATGGGAATTTGTCAAGATTTTGTCCCATGCCTGTTGAAGTGCTTTCCCTAGTTCTTCAGTTAACTTTTTTTTTTAACTGTTCCGACTTGAGCTCCGCAATTATTTTCTCACTGATAAGCTCTGCCGCCATTTTCTCGCTAGTTTTCTTCACACAGTTAAGGGGAAGATTTCTAAAGTTTTTATGCTTTTCATCCAGGAGAAGATGCTAATTCCAGTAAATAAATGAGTGTCTCTTACCCCTTCGTCGCTCTTCACTTTCGTTTCCCATAAATAGTCTCCGGCCGCGTTCTTTACATCCAAGTAGGAATCCATGGAAGGGGTTTGGAGATCCGTTTGAATGCCGATTGTTCACCAAACAAAACAAAACTTAACCCTCAGTGTGCCAGGAAAAGTAATCTTCAAAAAAGAAAAATTCTAAAAGCACGGTTGGCAGCTGTTATACTGTGTTCCTGTTCTTCGGACACTCCCGCTTCGAGACAAGCCAATCGCACTCCCGGTCGCACCCCCCTCCTTGCCAGGGAAAAAGGAGGGGCCAGCAAAGCCTCCTACGCTTGGTCTCCCTCCAGGAGCCCAAGCGGAGTCTCCCCAGGTCCGGGGGGCTCCGGAAAGCGCGCTCGAAGACCAGGCGTCTCGGGAGCTCCCGAGAGACGCGCCTGTCTCACAGCGCCGCAGCCGCCATTTTCCCAATGCCTTTTTATTTCATCATGGTGTCATTAAACAAAAAATTTAAGACCATCCCTATGAGAAAAGGCTGAAGAGTCTGTGACTTTTCAGTTTAGAAAACAGACAACTAAGGGAAGACATCCAGGTAATCCGCTGTGTTGGTCTGAAGCAGTAGAACAAATTTAGAGTCCAGTGGGGGCACCTTTAGGACCAACAAAGGTTTATTCAAGGTGTGAGCTTTCGTGTGCAAGGCACATTTTTCAAATACATTGGAGTGGCAGGGGAGGGTCTAAACTTACAGACAGGGACTTAACAGCCAATTAACATGTAAGATGATGATGTTTAAGTTAGGCAAAGTGAAAAACTAAATAACAAGTTAAGGTTATAAGGTCAACAGTTGTAAAACAATAAATATGTCACAATAGCAGATGTTTTTTCTAATTGTTCTAAAAAACTAAATGTGTTTTTTTCTAATTGTGGGAAATAACAGAATCTTAATTATCTCCTCTCAGGCGTGGAGGGCGTATATTTTGAGCCGGATGTAATGTTGTCAGCAGACATCCATTCAGTATTCTAATATACTATTCTGAAAAAGAAATAAGGGGGGACATGAGAGAGGTTTATAAAATTAAGCATGAGGTGGAGAGAGCTGACAAAGAGTTTTTTCTCCTTCTTCCAAAACGCTAGAACTCGGGGGCCTCCAATCACGCTGATGGGCAGGAGGTTCGGGACCAGTGTTCCCTCTAAGCTGAGTTAGTGTGAGCCAGCTCAGTTTTTCAGCCTCCGGCTCACACATTTTTTGTCTTAGCTCAGGAGGAATGGCTCCAGAGGAAGCTAATTTACGCACTAGCCATATTGCTTGCTCACAACTTTAATGCCAGCAGCTCACAAAGTAGAATTTTTGCTCACAAGACCCCACAGCTTAGCGGGAACATTGTTCAGGACAGGCAAAAAGAAATACTGCAAGAAGAAACAGCTTTGAAAGGGGAATAGACAGATTCATGGAGGATAAGACTATCATCGACTACTAGCTGTGATTACGGAAGGGAACCTCCACTTTCAGAGGCACTAAGTCTCTGAATCCCAGTGCCAGGAGGCAACATTCTGGGAAGGCCTCGGCCTCCCTGCCCTGTTGTTGGCCCTCCAGAGGAACTGGTTGGGCACTGTATGGGAGGGGGTGCTGGACTAGATGGACCATCCCTGGTCTGACCCAGCAGGGCTCTCTTCTGAGGTTCTTCTGACCTGAGATGTCAAACTCATTGGTTAGGAGGGCTGGATCCGACATCCATTTCACTTGGTGGGCCGGACCCTGTGTGCCATAAACCATGTGGCCAGGTACCAGAGATATAAACTGTATAAAGGACAGCAGCTGGTAAGCTCCAAGTGGGTGTCTCCTGGCTGCTGGGCCCCATGGGTTGAGAGGAGGGTGCAGAGGAAGACCCACACAGGTGGGCCCGAGAGGCAGCGGTGCTGGACAGGTGCTCCCACACTGCTGCTGCTGCTGCTGCTGCAGGGGAGGTGGGAGGCTCTCCCCCCCAGCCCCAAGAACCCCCCCCCCTGCATCAGCTGCTTAAGGGCTGCGCGGGAGCCCTGGACGGACCGGCTGGATCCAGCCCCCCCCCTGGGGGGGCCCTTCTGTTCGCCACCCCCCCACCCGGCTTAAGCGGGGGTTGCTGTGGTGGGGGTAGCTCTTAGGAAACAGCTGCTGGTATTTCGGCGGCGCCTCCCTCCAGCTTCGGTGAAGAAGGGAACCCCCTACCGGGGGATGCGCAAGTCTGGCGAGCGGCTAGCCTCACACGCCCGCCGCGGGGCTGGACTGAACCGCGACGCTGCCCGGAGCCAGTGTTCCCTCTCAGCTGAGTGAGTGTGAGCCAGCTCACCGTTTTTTAGCCTCCGGCTCACACATTTTTGTCTCCGCTCAGGAAGGATGGGGCTCCAGGGCAAACTAATTCATGCAGGAGCCAAATGGCTGGCTCACAACTTTAATGCCAGTGGCTCACAAAGCAGAATTTTTGCTCACAAGACCCCACAGCTTAGAGGGAACATTGCCCGGAGCCCCCGCCGCCCCCAGGTGTGTCCCGCGTCGCCAGGCTGGCAGGCAGGCTGGCTGGCAGGCAGGCAGTCCCGTCATCAGAGGCGCACACGGGCCCCGCTCTCCGCCATGCCCGGCGGGAGGCAGCCTCGGGGGCAGCCGTGACGGGCGGGCGGGC
>NW_015169800.1:443411-467140 GCF_001447785.1 Gekko japonicus | reverse complement strand
AGTCCTACCGATGCCAGAGGGGAGGAGGGGAGGAGGGGAGGGGGGGATGCCGGCTAGCCTGCGGTCTGGAAGCCATTTGGGGGGCGGGGGGGCTGCTGCCTGTGTGTTTTGGAAAAGGCGTTTATTGTGATTTATCACAGTATAAATCTTTGTGGGTATATGAAGTGTCACTCTCAGTGGACAGATACATGTACAAGCTTGAGCATAGGTTTTTAAAAGTACATAGTGGAGTGAAAAGGCAGTGAACTGCAGGAGACAGAAGCAGAGCCAGAACATTTTCTAGTCAGGGCTGAATCCAAGCTGAATTAGAATCAGATCTGCTGTTGACTTCTCATTGCACAATATTCCCATTGGCATGTCCCTTTCAGATTATCCTGCTGGAAGTCTAAGGTAGCAGCAGCACAGCGTCCTGGGAGACTGAAATGTTTTCACAGGATTCACCTTGCCCGTTTTTTTATATCTGATTTGTGTCCATTTAATCACTTTTACCGCCTCGTAGAGAGGAGCAAAGTGTGCTGTGGCTCAGATGGCGATGGAGGTCCTACCAGCTGTTTATCAGCAAGTGGGTTGCACTTGTAGGATGCTGGTCTCTGAGGCAGTGTTGAGATAGTTGTACTTCTGGATCATTCATTTCAGGTGGCACAATGTAATAAAAACTTACTGGAGTTGTTGTTTAAACCATCAGTTATTTAAATATCATTGCTCTGACAAACTGGGATTAAACACATAAAATTGTGTGAGGAACTTTGCTGTAGTTCTATGTGGTTTTGATATCATAGCTGTGTTGTTGTTTTGTTTCCTTTTCTGTTAGGACGGAAGAGTAATTTGCCTGAGAAATGTGCAGGCCCTCTCACACCTGGTACAATGTTTCTTATGAATACTTCTCCTTTGGTAGCCCTCCAGAGAAAATGGGAGCCTTTTGCCCAGGCTAGGGCCTGTCGATACCCTGTCTGCTTCTCAGAATCTGAAGATGACATTGCTAGAACATCTGTAAGCACCAAAGTGCAGATGATCATAAACAACCTGCAAAGTGAAGAGTCGTCTTTGGGCACTACCAGTGAATATGGCTGTATTTTGCAGAAAAAAAGGAAGGGAGTGAAAATCAGAGCTCCCAAGCGGAGGGGCGATGGCAGGATGCTACCACAGGGATGTGCTAAGTATGCCCCGCGCAGTTGCCCTGCTGACTCTGATGGCATGGAAGTAGAAGAGAGTTCAGAGTTTGGGCCCCTCTCGTTGAATTCTGACAGCGATGATTCTGTTGATCGAGAGATAGAGGAAGCCATTCAAGAGTACTTGAAACAAAAAGGCCAGTGCATCCCGCCCTTGCCAAACAATGCTAAGAGCTTGCCCAGCACCAATGCAGGCAAAAGTCTCAGAAAGGAAGATTCCTCCTATGGTGTAGCTTGCAATGTGTTCCCTGGCAGTGTAAAAACAGATGTGATTCCTCAGCCCCTTGCTCCTGACTTTCTGGGAGATGATGCACTCCAGTGGGTCCCCTCCCCTTGCAGTGTGAGCAGTGATGACTCATTTGAACAGAGCATAAAAGCTGAGATAGAGCAATTCTTAAATGAAAAGAAACAGCGAGCAAGAAAGCAGATTGCGTCTGGGGGGAGTAAGAGTCTGGATCAGAAAGAGGTGCAAGAGAAGGCAACCAGTCAGAAAGGTGGAACTAGCAAAGCAAGCCCACATTCTTTAAAGCGAGGAGGCAAGGCGTACTTTTTAAGAAGGCATCCTGAACTGCAGAATACCAGCTCTCCTCCTAAATGTTGGATGCCAAAAACAGAAGAGCTTGTGAATGTCCGAAAAACAAACCTAGTGCACCTTAGCACTCCTGGTGCTGGCCATTCTTGTATACGGGAGCAAAGTAATGGTAGTGAGATCAGGCAGAGGTTTTGGAAAGCCAGAGGAGAGCAAGGCCCCGAAAGTGCAAGTTTATCTGATTCAAGTAGCGATGATGGCATTGAAGAAGCAATTCAGCTTTACCAGCTAGAAAAAGTCAGAAAAGCAGCAAATGCTCAAGTCGGCTGTGTTCCTTCTCAGAAGGAAGAGTTTGGGGCTGGGGGGCTAGCTGATATATCCGCAAGCCTGACAATCCATTCAGAGAAAAGTGCCTTGCCAGAAAACCCCAGAACGGCCCTAAGCAGCAAGAGGAAACAGACCAGCTCAAAGCTTACAGAGTTAAATAGGACCGGTGCCATCTGTAATAATGAGCTGGGGAAAGGCAGACGTTGCAGTTCACCAGCCAATGATGTTGCCAGTGGTGCCGTCCCATCACAGACCTGCAGAGCAGACACGGCAGCTGAGTTGATGTGTGCAGAAGCCATCCTGGACATCTCCAAAACCATCTTGCCACCCTCTGTGACAAGTGACGGCAAATCCGTCCTGACAGACCCTTTCTTCCACTTCCATAGTGTCTCTCCTCCCCACCAAGAGAGTGACAGTAATGCTGTGGACAGTGATGACAGCATTGAACAAGAGATAAGGGCTTTTTTGGCTATCAAAGCACAGGCTGAACATTCGATCACAAAATCTGGTGAGGCTTCAAATGCTGCCCCAAATACTCTGTCTTGTGGGCATCTGGATGATCGAATCAGGAGTCCTAAGCAGTCCTTCCCCAATACATTAAAACTGCCCCTGGATCACAAAAGGCAGCTTAAAGAGGAAAGCAGTGTGTCAAGACAGAGACAGGATGAAAAAATGGCACTGTTAAAGGTGGACTGTAGCCATCTGGAGACTGATAAACATTCAAAACACTTTGCGTCCCAGAAGGAGAACTTTCTAAGCAATGTGGAAAACGGTGAAGCGGGCAGGGCTGCAAGGCAGCCAGGAGTCACTCCAGCCGCTGCCAGTACTGTGGATTTTGTGACCCCTCTGTCACAAGGGCTTCTTGGCACAGGGGGGCTTCTAAAAAATGCAAGACAACCTCTGCAGAAATGCAGCATAGATGACAAGAGCAGCTCTTTGGACAGTGATGAGGATCTGGATACAGCCATCAAAGATCTCTTAAGGTCAAAACGGAAGCTAAAGAAAAAATCCAAAGACCAAAACATTCAGTGCAAGAAGAAAGTGAGATTTGGTAATGCTGAGATGCATATTTTTGAGGAGAAACTTGAAGTCCTCCAAGAAAAAGCCTGCAAATCCAAAAATCCTGCCTTGCTCAAAAGCTGCCTCATTAGATCCAGAAGAAACATTTGGGAAGAAAGTGCACAGACGAGGTCCCCGTACATGGTGAAAGGAAGACCCAGAAGGGCAGAGACCACAGAGCTTGCATTAACGTTTGAAAAGAGATGCCAAGCGATTTCTGGGCCAGACATCCAAGCAGCAGCAGTAAGTGATCAGCAGCATTGGATCGACGTGCCCATGATGGAAGATAGCAGTTCTTTGGATAGCGATGACAGCATTGAACAAGAAATTCAGAGGTTCTTGGCAGAAAAGGCCAGAGATTCCTCAAGTACTGTGGAAATAGTTGGGGCGTTTGAAATTGTTGACACTGTGAAAGCTGCTCAGCCCCAAACTGCTCAGCCAAAGTTGGAAGGTGGAGGCACTGCCTTGTCAAAGCGGAATAAGAGGGCAAAGAAGGGACGCCAACCAATGACTGAGTTGAGAAGCCCTCTGAGAACTGAAAGAGAGGGTGCAGAAAACATCTGTCGAACTGGTGAGCAAACCGTAACCTGCAGAGAAGACATTCACAGCCAAGCAATAGTGAAATTACAGGGAAACCAGGGAGTTGTGCGAGCTAAAGGTGCTGGTTTATCTGTAAAAAGAATGGGAATAGACAGGAAGGGAGTCTCTGATGGCAAGCTCGTTCAGAGAAGCCTTTCATCTTGGAAAGAAAAGGCTGAGAATGGCAAACCGCAGAATTATTTTAAGCCTATGTCACTTTTTAGAAGAAAGAGCTCACGTGAGTTCAAAATTTCCAGCAAGTTTATAACAGGTTTCAAAAGAGCCCAGAAGAAGGAAAAATCTGTGCTTCTGAGAAAAAGTCAGAGCATAGAATTGTCAGTACCCCAGAGCAGAGTGTTCAGGAGGCAGGAAGGTTTGCTAGGCGAGATACGTAAAGCTCCTGCACAGAAAGGGATCCTGGGTTCCAAAAGCAAGACAGAAAAGGCAGACTTGTATCAAAGATGCATGGCAGGGGAGTTCTATCCCCCTGTAGCAGAAAAAATGGAGGTTGCCCCTTTAAGCATAGGAGTGGCCAGTCCTGCCAAAGCCAAACCTTTTGGTGAGGAAGAGCATTGTTCCCTTGCAGATGCAAAGCAAAGCTCTCTTCTGCAGGAGCCCAGTGTGGACGGTGCCAAGGGGATTGATCTTAGTTCATCTCCATCTCAGATCCCTGTAAAGGAAAAGGAGGGGAGAGTCCAAGGTCACAGCAACAGTTGGGAGGGACTCGGTGCCCCTGAGTCGTGTAACCCACCGTTGAGAGAGAGACTGTTGTTGACCCGCCAAGACAGAATAGCTGAGAAGCCAACTCATAAAGATTTCGAGGGAGGGTCTGCAGAATTTATAGATGTACCTGTGGTGGCACACGCCCCTTGTCTGGAGAAAAACAAGCCCACCAGTTTGTAAGTACTTTCTATCTTACAGCACCATTTTGTCGTTGTTAACGTTTTTAATTCAGAAGGCTGTGTCATATTGCAAGAGATGAGTTTCTTAACATATGAAGAAGAGGGCTGATGTGAGTGCGCTTTTTTCCCTCTTCCTCCTCCTCTCGCGTGACTTTGGGACACACGGACTGGGCGGCGGGTTGACTCAGTCGCTGCAGATCCTTCGGCCCACGATGCAAAGTACACTTGTGCTGCCCTTCATACATTACAAGAAATAAATGTTTTATATCTGACAGATCAACTTCTGTTAATGCTGTGATACAAACGATCCTGTCAGTATCTTAACAGAAACTGAAACCAAAAGAGAAAAATGGAAAATGCTGAAGGGCCACACCTGTACTCACAAATGTGAAGAAATGTGTTTTCAGTTAATGTGTACTATTTTTTTCTCTCTTTTGGTAGAATTTTTTTAAAAAAATATTTAAAAGGTGCTTTGAGGAAATCTTTTTAAATAACAGTTTATAGAGCACAGCTAACTACACAGAGTTGTAGTTGTTATATTTATTGTAAGATATGGTGATAATTGTGGTTTGTTATGCTTTAAATTATGATGCACTTAAGCATTAGCTACATACCCTCTTGTGCTTTTGAATGATTCATCCACTGTGAACAGCTGGGATTGAAGGAAAAGTCTCAATGACACAAGCACATTTCTGGATTATCACAAAAATTAAGTTTATTTAGGATGCTCTCCTGTTTGTTCTGCTTTTTAAAAACTATCTACTTATGGGACGGTCAGTACATGGCAGCAGACCTCCTAACAGGGCTTGACCTAGAGAGACCTCGTGGTGCTTAAATTGTGCCCCTGTGAAAGCTGCTTATGGGAAAAACCAGACGTGTGCATCTGCCCCCCGTTGCCATTAATGGGACAGGCCATGAACGTAGGACAGCTCTTGTGTACAGACAGAGGAGCGCCAAGGCATAACGATTCACATTGGGTTAGGGTGCATTCATCATTTGAAGAACTGTTTGCATTTATGAAGCTGCCTTTCACCAAGTTGGACCCTTGCTCCGTTTAACTCCGATTTGGCTGCTGTGACTTGCCCTGGCTCACCAGGGTCTTTCCTCTCTGAGATCCTTTGAAACGGGAGATGCTGCCTCTGCAGGACGAATTGTAAGATGGAGAAGGGTATGGATTAAAAATCCCTCTACCATATTTGTTCCCCTGATCCAGTCCCCTCCACACACAAGTACGAATGTCATGACACCCCCCACCCAATAACAACAGGAGACATGGCTCCCCCGCTGTAATATGCAGTTTTGCCACAGGGAAAATAGATTTATTAAATAAAAATAAGGCATATATCTGTCTACAAGAGCAAGTGGCAGAAGGGTATGGCCCGCTGCTATGTTAGAAAGTCAGTGTGTGATGCGGAAGTAGCCTTAGATTCCTAAACAAAGTGACGCCCTTCTGAGCCCGCCGACTTCAATGAACTTTGAAGGGTGTGACTCTGCTTAGGATGAGGACCCAGCAGGTTGAGTTTCAAACAGCATTTTATTTTAAAAAATACTGTGTAGATAGGATTAAATTTATGTGAACATCCAGCCTTTCATTTGACTGTACAAATTCTGCTGAGCATTCCTTCCATTTAAATTCTTCTCAGAAGTAGTCCTGAAGGTTGCAAGAATGTGGTTTTGTCCCCCTGGGAGTGTGTCAGATCCCTTCGTGTTAATTGATGCCCATTTGAATTGCAGTACCTTGTTGCTTGTGATTTTGATGCTATCTGATTTTGAGGAGTACTTTTTAAATTAAAAAAAACCCACCCTTGTGCATATAAGAAATTATGTACATTCATACATTTATAAAACTTAATAAACTGGGTTCAGACCAAAAATCAAATGTTATCTCAAGTGATGTCTCCTACCTTTCCAGAATGGACACTCTCCTCTTCTGCCTTATTCTGGCAAGCTTCTTCCAAAGCTTCTAAGGTCCATCTCAAATCAGTTTTCAGACTTTCTCCATACCATACATCATTTTATAAACCTATACTGTGTTGTCCGTTGTATCCCTAACCCCTACCACCCATCTTTATTTTTTGCTAGACTTAAAACTCCAGACTCTTTAGTCTTCCCTTATACAGAAAGTGTTCCAGTCTCTTGGTCACTTTTGGTTGCACTTTCTGTACCTTTTGCCACTCCGCAATAAACTTTCTAAGACTTACTTACTTATATGGCAATCTACACAGTATTCCAAGTGTGGCCACCCCATATATCTATATAAGTGTATTACACTACTTGCTGTTCTACTTTCACTCATTTTCTTAATAATCCACAGCACAGAGCGTGTTACAGTAGTCCAGTCTAGAGATTACATAAGGCTGTATTGGTTGGCGGGGCATGAGATGTGCTGTTAGCAACAGTGCCAACCTGATGTTCAAAAAGCAAGGCTGAATCTGAAAATAGCCCTAGACTATTTGCTGGAGTCAGTTTGACTCCATCCAGCCTCACTAAATCTTTTCACTCAAGAAAATCCGTGTTCCCGGCCACCATCAGTTCTGTCTTGTTTAGATTCATTTTCCACTTGTCCACCTCCATTCCCTTGACCACAGCATCCAGGTACTGATTCAAAACAGAGATAGTTGCATCTAGAGCAGATTAACAACACCCAACTCCAAAGTTCTCATTTAAACGCAGGACAGCAGGAGAGGCACCACATGGCAATTCTCACGGTGCTGAACCAGACTTTCTGAAAGAAATTCTCTGCCATTGATCAGGTAGGAAGGTCTGAAACCAACGGAGAGCAGTACTTATTACTCCAAATCTTGGCTCTAAGTGGTTTACAAACGGCACGGTGTAGTCAACTGTGTTAAAAGCAGCAGACAGATTTAACGAAATGTAAGGGAAGAATAACCACTGAAGACCATCCATTAGTGTTGCTAAAGAAACCAGACTGAGAAGGGTAGAGGGAAGAAGTCTCATTCAGGAATGTGTAGACTTGCTCTGCCACCCACTTGCGTGTGTCTGTTAAGTGCCCTCCAGTCGCTTCTGACGGCAGCCCTGTGAATTAATATGTTCTCCAAAACATCCTATCATTGGCAGCCTTGCTCAACTCCTGCAAATGGAGGGCCTCTGTGGCTTCCATTATTGAGGCAATTCATTGGGTCTTCCTCTTTTCCTGCTGCCATCAGCTTCCTAACATTATGGCCTTTTCCAATGACTCTTGTCTTCTTGTAATGTGACCAAAGTACGATAGCCTCGGTTTAGTCGTTTTAGCTTCTAGGGAGAGTCCAGCTTGATTTGAGCTAGAACTGACTTATTTGTCTTTTTGTTGGTCCACGGTATCCATAAAACTCTTCCAACACTACATTTCAAAGGAATCAGCTTTCTTCATGCACTTTTCTTTTGGGTCTACAATTTATCCATTTATTGAAAGCTGACTCTGTGCCAGAGATGTATTTCTTATCCTAGCCATTGATGCGTTTAACTTTCCCTAGCAAGCCTTGACCTATCAAAAAGAACAGAGGTCAAGTTTACAGAGTTACCACCTCGAAGACTCTGTCTGCACCATCTGAAGCGATCCATAGACATCTGATCAATGAGTGGTTCCAGCATTCACAGCTATCAGTTCCCACATCAGTATCTAAGTCAGAAATGGATCTGAGAGGTTTGATTGTCACATTGGGCTGCCTCCATCTCCCTGTCTCTTGGAGCGGCTCTGAAAAGCTCTATGATGCCAGATGTGTCAGGTGTGGGGTGTGCAGTGTGAAGAGCGTGTTCTTGGCTGCCACGCCCTGCAAGCGGGCTCTGTGCTGTGTTCTGTCTGACTCGGTTTGAGTCTCCCACCAGCAGTGCTGTATCCCTCTCCAGGCCAGTCTTGAATCTGGATGTTCCCCCAGATAGGCTGGGGGTGGTTGATGCTTTTTGGTGTAAGGGGAGGGGGCACCGACCGAGAAGCAGTCTTGGTGATGGCCCCAGGCAGCCAAGCCTCCCCACTTCCCAAATGTCAAAGGTTCCAGGAACAGTTTCTTTTTGTGCCACTTTGTAATACCAGTTTAGTCCTAGAGCAGTGATGGCGAACCTTTTAGAGACCGAGTGCCCAAACTGTGACCCAAAACCCACTTATTTATTGCAAAGTGCCAACATGGCAATTTAACCTGAATACTGAGGTTTTACCTTAGAAAAAACAACTCATACATTGACTTAAGATGAGCCAGACAAAGTAAGGAAAGCAATCCTAAATGCTTTCATTTACTTAAAATTATTTGGCAGAGAATTCGACACTTTAGTGATGGTCTGGGCCTGGCTGGGGCAATGGCACGCGTGCCCACAGAGAGGGCTCTGAGTGCCACCTCTGGCACCCATGCCATAGGTTCGCCACCACTGTCCTGGAGTGTGTAAGATAAGCAAGCCACCAGGCTTTCCCTAGCAAGTTCCCTCAGAGCTAAAGAGCATGCAGCTCCACTTGCTGAGCTGGATCCTACCCCAAGCCTGCCAATCCTGTGGGCAAAGTTCAGCTGGAGTCCCATGGGACTTGCTCTTTTCTGCTGCCACAGACAGACTAACATGGCTACCCATCTTGATTTATTCATTTATTAAAATATTTATACCCCACCTTTCATTTTGGCTCAAGTCTGAGGACATCCTCAGTCTAAAGAATCTTCCTCTAACTTAAGTGGCTTTTCATTTGGAAGAGAAGGAAGGCTTTTGGTTGGGTCCACCCCACTGACTCCCTAGCACCTTTCAAGTGGCCAAGTGTTTCCTTCACCACCACCCCCTGTGTTTCCTGACAAGTGGCTGTTAAAAGCCATCAAACAAGCATGCTTTAGTCTTGTGTGTTTACTGAAGACACAGCTTTAGCTATGCTGAAACCTAGAAGACAGGTGATCTCTGTACCCTTAGAGAGCAGCCGTAGGATGCACAGCTGTGGGCTTAGCTGCACACGGGTCTCTCCCGCGGAGCTGGTCAGTGTGTGCCCGTCTCAGAGGGCAGCCAGGCTGGTCTGCAGAAGAGGATGAGGTTGGACTCTCAGAAGGTCAAATGCAGAAAATCCTGTTGGCCTCTGAATTGCTGCTGGGCTCAGATGTCGCTCTTCTTAATGTGTGTTCAGCACTCACATTCAGTGTTTTCAGAGCTGGAGGTATTGCAACAAAGCACTCAGTCCTTAGGCCAGAAATGTTACCTTGCTTGGACTGGTTCCCCCAGATCTCCCTGTTTTGTTTTGTTTTGTTTAGTTTAACCAAAACCATTCATGGGTGTGGATTCTTTTTACTTTTCCAGCTTCTTGGGCAGCCCCATTGACCCCGGGGGGACAGTTCAGCCCTACATCACTTTGTCGCCAGGGCAGCCGGACTCTGGCAGTGGAGAGTGGAGAGAACAGGCTCCAGGTAGACCATCTCCCTTCTCCCCTGGAAAAGAGCAGTGGGGTCTGTTGATCACAAAACGCGTCTCCTCATGCGATTCGCTGATTCATTCAGTAATTTTTTAAAAATAAGTTTGCACTCCACCAGGAAATTTTCCTTCAAAAGTCCCAGTGAAATAAACAGAAATAGTATAAGAGGGAAGACAGGTGGGAGCGAATCTCCAGATTCCAAGTTCGAGTCTAGGGCTGAGGCTGCATCTGTGACCCACTCATCTTCTGAGATATATTCAGGGCAACGTATATGGCTTGGGGGGGGTCTCCCAGAGAGCCAGTGTGGTGTAGTGGTTGTTAAGAGTGTTGAACTAGGATCTGGGAGACCCAGGTTCGAATCCCCACTCGTGCCACGGAAGATTGCAAGGTGGCCTTAGGCCAGTCACAGTCTCTCAGCCTCACCTACCTCACAGGGTCGCTGGGGTGATAAAATGGAGGAGAGGAGCGTGATGTAAGTCCCCACTGGGGAGAAAGGCAGGGTATAAATGAATTAAATAAATAATCCTCACCTCAGTCTCAGCGAGGTAGAAAGAAGGATTCTATGAAGATCACTCAACCGGATTGAACTCAAGACCCTCCAGTGTTAAGTCCCTATACCACATTCTGTGTTAAATTGACTTCTCGGTATTATTAACCAAAGGCAGTGATGCCTTTTGAAGGAAGCAGCGTGGGATGGGGCGGGCACAAGTCCTGTTGAGCTTAACTCTGTGGGAACAACTTCCAGAAGCACAGAAGAATGTCGAGAGCCATTGTGAATCGGGCGGGTGTGTGTGTGTGAGACTGAGAAACTGGCTGAATATCTGCAGCCCCAGAGAGAGAGAGAGAGAGAGAGAGTAGGGGGGTCCAAATAGTCTGTTCCTCAACCCCCATGATTCATTAGAGGTTCTAGCTTGTTCTAGTTCCAAGCGTCATTGTCAAGTGCCTGTCCTAACAGTGGTGGAAAAGGCCCACTCACCACTGAAGTCAAGGTTTTTGCGTACTGGGCATACTCTGATTATGTAGAAAGATACTGGTCTGTAAATAAATGAGCACTGAGCATGCTCAGTATCCTCCCTATGGAAAGCAGTCAGTTAATGGTCTCTGCTTGTGCTCTGATCAGGTCCAGGCTGGCTTCTCCCACAAGGGGGGCCTTTCTCTAGCGGTAGAGACTGGGTTGGCCAATTTGCAGCAATTCCTTTTTATCCCCCTTCCCCCCAGTTATTAATTCCGAGTATAAAAACAGACAGAAACAATATGAAGGAGAAGCAGAACCTGTAGGTGAGCCCACCTTCCTCAGCCCGTGTATCTTCTGCTTATGACAGGATCAACCATCCCCTCCCCACTTCGGACAGGATAAAAAGGTAAAGGTTCCCTTGCTTGAAAGCTAGTCGAGTCCGACTCTAGCTCATCTCTGTTTCCAAGCTGAAGAGCCACCGCTATCCGAAGACATTTCCGTGGTCATGTGGCCGGCATGACTAGACGCAAAGGCGCACGGAACGCTGTTACCTTCCCACTGAAGTGGTACCTATGTATCTACTTGCAATTTCTTGCTTTCAAACTGCTAGGTTGGCAGGAACTGGAACTATAGACGGGAGCTCACTCCGTCATGCGGCGCACTCGGGTCTCGAACTGCTGAACTACTGACCTTCCACAACCTGCAGTTCAGCATCTTAAGCACTTGAGCCACCGCAGCTTCAACTCAGACAGGATACCTGCCTTTAATTATTCTTTTTAAAGCATGCAAACATATCTATTTATATATTCATCTTTCACCTGATTTTTTTTTAAGTGTAAACACTTGAGGCTCTGGGCATTGGAACCTCAAGTCTAGAACCGTAGAATCACAGAGCTGGGCCATACAGCAGGCCATCTAGTTCAACTTCCGGCTCAGTGCAAGATGAGCCTAGAGTGCTTGGGGGACTGTACAGGCCTGGCCTGTTGGTGTCCCCTCCCTTGCAGGGGGAGGGGGGAGCCTCAGTCAAGACGAGGGGAAAGTGTGTGATGAGAGCACTTCCCGTCTGGGGTCCCTGAGGTCTGTCTCGTGCAGATGAAAGTGTGCTGCTTGTGCATGAGCAGGCCAGGTGGCAGGCATCCCAATAAAAGATCATCGGTTCTGAGCCCTGTTTGGAATCCTCATTCAGACTGTATTTGCTTGTCAGGCCAGGCTGACAAACCAAAGTTTTACCCCATCCCAGATTTAACAGTGATGCTGGGCATTGTGCTGTATGTGTATAGTTGTAGATAGTTCTAGCTCCCTTCCTTTTTTGGTCAGCAGCATTCCCCCTTTAGAAACGTCTGGAAGACAGGTGCGCATGCACAGGCCCCTCTGCATCCATAAGGAACTTCCACTTAACTGATGCTGCATTTTTCTTGATTATAATCTTCACAGGTGCTTGGTGGAAACGTGACACTGTTTTGAATTCCAGGATGGAGGGCTTAACAGAGCAATAACACATAAAGGCAGGAGGAAGGACAATCAGAAAACATGTTCTAGTCAGGGCTGTTTGTCTTTTGGAACTGGTACATGTAAGTAATGGACGCCGGTCATCAAACGCCTGAGAGACGTCATGAAATGTCTGAATGCTCGCATGTGTCAAAGCACCCATTCACAGAAGAGGCTACCCAAGCATTAGTTGCCCTGTTTTTTTTCTTCCTCGAGAGGGGCAGGCAGTTATGTTGTAAATCTGCATTTGGGGTGGTTCTCTGCTCACCCCCAAAGCAGAAGCAGAACAACCAGTTCTCAAGGGATGTTCTTCAGTGGGCTTCTGCTGGAGTTGCTGCTCTGAACTTGCCATGTTGGCGTTTGCGAGCATGCTGAGAACAGTGCCACAAGAGAGGGGGATGTGGCACTAAGTGCTGGGACAAGGCAGACTTTTGCAGGTGTTTATTGAACCAGAAAAGGGTTCAGAACGCTACTGCGTTTTTCCTCCGGGGGGGGGGGTATTGCTTAGCAAATGGGAAGTATTCAGGCTGGCATCACCACCTTAGTTAATCAAAGGAATCTTTGTGAAATAAAACACAAATTCTATTTTGAAATACCCTCATTGCATTGAAAATTCAGTACAAAAATTAGCAAATTCTTGCAAAACAAGGGAGTTCTCATTTGATTGCTTATCATTTTGTTCACTTTATTCAAAATCTGGATTTTGTAGCCCAGAGTGTGAAGATTTCAAATACAGCCACTTGAGCTTCTGGGCTCCATCTTGCTTCCACTTCTGAATGAAGCCCCTCAATTTTAGCAGCATTGAGTTAAGGGGCATTCATTCTGATATTTTTTTGTTGCCCAGGAAGGAAAGCACATTTGTAGTCCCTGAAAACACATTCTGCAGTCCTAAAACCCCCCAGTGATTTTGGGAAATGAAGAAGGCGGCTGTCGTCGTGTCCTCTCCCACTGAAACCCCCCAAACATATGTGAGACATACAATAAACTCAAGGTTTGGCCAGTTATTCCTGTTTGAGAAATTCACATGGCAAGTAGCAATGGATTTGTCCCATGTGAATGTTCTTACAAGCCTCATTTGGTCCTGTCCCAGAGAGTTCAATGTATATCTGGTTCCATGAGGCTCTGCCTTTCATTACATTCCTGATCTGGAGTGAGCATAACCTGTTTGCTATAACAAAAATGTTGTGTGTGATGTTACCATGTTAGTTGTGTTCTTTTGGATAACTTGTGCCAGCAAGAGTCGGGTCTGGAGGCTGGTGGGCAGGTCCATCAGCTGGCATCCAGACTTGGCTCAGACTCTCTGTCCTTCCGGTGGTTGGGGCACCAGCAGGAAGGGTGGGTTGAGGCTCGGGTGTGTGTGGGTGTGTGTGTGTGCATTGCTGCTGCCTCCTCTGGAGTTCTGTGAAATCTCAGAGCTGGCTCTGCCCTGCTTCACAAGAGAAGCAGCATTCAGTTTGCACTCACCGTTTTTGTTGAAGACATCCGATGGGAGAACGAGCACTGTCACTGGCTTTCTCAGCAAGGTGTCTCTTTAACAAAGACGTGAACTATTCCAGGCAGAAAGATGCCATTTGTGTTTTGTTCCATTTACTTGTGTTGTACACACAAAAATCATTCTGTTCTCTGCTGAACAGCAGTTACAATAAACATGACAAATTGCTTTTCAAGGCCCATTTTTTCCTTGCATTTTTATACATGTTGCATGGTGTGCCTTTTCAGGTTTATAGCCTAGTTTTCTGAAGGGGGTGCAGGGGGAGTTTTACAAGATACCCACTGGTGCCATGTAATGGCTCAGTGAGTTGTGCTTTGAACTTTTGGGGACAGGCTGTGGCTCAGTGCTCAGAGTCCTCAGTGCTCAATCCCTGGTTTCCTTATTTAAAAAGCATCTCAAATGGTAGCAGAGAGACCTTTCCCTGTGATTTTGGAATGCCACGCTTCACTGCCAGTGAAATTAGCTAGGACGGGGCTGGGTGGGCTCGTGGTTTAACTCAGAATATGCAGCCTCATAGACAACCTGTGCAACTATTTACCTCTCCCCAAACCCAGTAGAATCGCAAGTCGAACAATAGTACGGAATGTAGAAGGAGAACGTCTGTTTACATAATTCTCCTCTCAAGCATGGGGTTAGCCAACAGCATCCTTTTCTTAGAGGTGTTATGTCAGAGAAACCTATTCCAATATATTGCATTGCATTCTAATCACTATGTCCATATACTATTCCAAAAAAGAAATACATAACACTTGTAAAAAAAGGATGCTGTTAGTTAACCCCATGCTTGAGAGACCAGTGGAGTTTACTCAGTTTATTATTCTTTACAATTAAGAAAGATAACCGTACACATCTGTCTCCTATTTTGACATATTTATTACTACACTGTTTTCTCCCCCTAATTAAATCCAAACAAATGGTGACTTGGTGACCATATATATTTAGCTTGGCATTGCTGTTTGGCCTTTGCATATGTCAGAACATCTCCATTAAGTTGTATGCTGATTTGCTGTTCACCTATGTAGAGGCATCTGTCTAGATGTATGAACTGTTAACTTCCATGTCAGTGTATTTGAGGAAGTGTGCGTGCACACAAAAGCTCAGACCTTGAATAAGATCAGTTGCTGTAGATTTTCCGGGATGTGGCCGTGGTCTTGGCATTGTAGAACCTGACGTTTTGCTAGTAACTAGTCTGTGACTGGCATCCTCAGAGGTATAAGCACAGAAAGATGGAATACTCTCTGTGAAGGTGAGAAGAAAATGGTAGCCAGTAAATTTATATCTACTCCAGAAGGTGGGTAGGGCTGAGTCATTGTCTTCTGAGGATGCCAGTCACAGTTACTGGCGAAACGTCAGGTTCCACAATGCCAAGACCACGGCCACACATCCCGGAAAATCTACAGCAACTAATGAACTCCAGCCGTGAAAGCCTTCGACAACATCTTGAATAAAATGTTGTTGGTCTTAAAGGTGCCACTGGACTCTAACTTTGTTCTATTGCTTCAAACCAACACGGCTCAGGGAGGTTTTTTGCCATCTTCTGGGCATGGAACAGCCGTCACTGCGGATGTGGAGGGGGGAGGTATTTGTGAATATCCTGCATTATGCAGGGGGTTGGACTAGATGACCCTGGAGATCCTTTCCAACTCTATGATCTGTGTTGGTTTGTTCACACATCTAAGTCACCCCATCTTACTTCTGTTGCCTTCGTTTGTCAAAATGTAACCAGTAAGCTCCTTGGGGCCTGGGTCTTTCTGCTTACATTACTCTGGAAAGTGCCACATACTTCGTTGCTGCTGCATGAATTGCAAATAATAATAAATCATTTCTTAATTGTATTGTTAATCTGTAGGCCTCTACTTGAGAGAAAAAAAATGGTATCTGTGTTTCAGACCCATAAATGCCTACCACATGACCCTAATCTTGGATTGAAGCCCATCTGAAACAACACAGAAGTGTGAAGCCCCACAACACAAGAAAGAGCCTATTATTCATTCAGAGTTGTCTGTAATGGCAGTAATAACGTTAAAGAAACTTTGCTAAACCCAAAAGTCATCTCTTTGCCACAGTTTGCATTTGCTTCAGGGGAATCGCATAAAAATCTGTGGGAATATTCCAAATGACCATGAAGGAAGCCTGAGGTCTCCACTCCAGCCCAAAAGGGGGGGGGTGAGCATGTTGCTTCAGGCAGGAGTTTCACAAAGGGTTTCTTGTTTCATGACTCTGTCAGTATTCAGCCAGTAGGAGCCAGAGGAAAGGGCAGAGTGCCCGGCCCCAGGCTACTCGCAGAAGGACGGCCCGCCCACCCTGTAGCTGGGGTGGAAGTTGAACGTGTCAAAGCAAGTGATGAAGTTGTCTGGACCAGTCACGTCACTCTTCTCTGTTGCGGTGTTGATCCCAGTATTCCTGTACATGCCAAACTTGATGAGATGATCCGTGAAGGCATGTGGGCTAGTTTGGAAGCAGGTCTGTTGGGGAAAAAGGGCAAGGGGATATTTCAGCTTTCTGCCAGTGCCAGACTTGAACCAAACCTCCTACAGCCCGAGGCTGTCCCATGAGGAATGGCCTCATCCCTTCACTTTCTTAGCAAGAAGCGCCCCTGAAGCACCAGTCTGTCTTCCCAGGGCAACTGTTGTGGGAACAGTTCCCAGTCTCCCGTTCTGCAGCCACGTCATGACTTGCCTCCCTGACTCTTGATGGCTGCAGAGTTCCTGAACTCATCCTTAGTTAGTTTTCCCGGGGTGGGGGGAGGCAGAGGCTTTCTGTACTGCTGTTCCCTGTGCAGCCAAAACGATTGCTCACCATTCAAGGAGGATATAATTGTGAAATTGATTTTAAAAGGGGTGGGGGGAGACGCAAACCTCACCCTGAAACAAGAAGTGCTTAATGTCTGATTCAGGAATGGCACAGCCACCGGGGGCTGCACAAAGGAGAGAGGAGTAAAGGGGAACTTATGGGGAGAAGAGGGGCCTTTGCAGAATGGGACTTCCAAGTAAACATATATGGGGGGGGGGGGATCTTTCTCAAGGGGATTGCAGTGACAATCCAGGGTCTGAGGTGGACTTTCTACCATCACCTGCTACCTGGTCCTCTTGAAATGCCAGGACTGGACCTGGGGCCTGTGTGCAGAGCAGCTGCTTCTAAGGCAGGAAGCTGCCCGTCACACTGAGTCAGAACCTTTGGCTGTCAAGGTGAGTTTTGTCTCCTCTGGCTCCAGCCTCTCAGGCAGAGGACTTCTCTTGCTCCAGACTGGGGGAGGGGGGTGGCCATACAATGGAACCCTCTAACAGGGGAGAGGGCTACCTTCCCCCTTAGTTTGCCTAGGCAAATTGTGGGCTGCATCCTTTGTGCAGCACCCCCCCCCCCGGAAGTGGACTGAACTAGTGGGGAGGGGGGATAGTGAGCCCCTTTAGACAAGCCGCAGGTAAGCCTGGCGTCACTGTTTTTCCTGGGGCAAAGAATGTGGGCATTCCAAGATGCTTTCCGGGGGGGGGGGGGGCCCCCCCGTGAATAAATGGGGGGGCTACAAGTGCTCACAAAGAATCTCTTCTCTCCCCCCACCCCGCCTGGCTGAGAGGGCCGTTGGCTGCGGTGTGCTCCATCCACACAGCCTAGAGGATTGTGCTGTGGCTGCACTACTGCCCTCATCTGCAATGGGTTTTTCCTGTGTGGACAAGGCCATCCATGTCTGAATGAGCGCTCTAGCCAGCCGGTGCAGTGCGAGGAGGATATCCAGGACGGCACAGATGTTGCCCAGGTGCCCTTGGCCAGGCGGCCCCTCTCAGGCTGAGCCGAGCCTAGTGCCCTCCCCCTTCGGGCCTGCCTTGTGCCATCTCGGGCACCTTCTTCTAGCGGCCCACCCGCTGCCCTGCTCCTGGATATGGCCTCGTGGTGCAGACTGGCCACTGGCTGCAGGAGGAGAAGCTCTGCTCTGGGGGGGGGGGGCACACCTCCAGCAGGCAGGTCTTGCGGACCTCCAGCAGGCATTGTGCTCGGTGTGGTGAACATGGTGCAGACTAGACGTTGCCTCTGGGACGAGGGGGCGCGGCGCTGGCAGAGATGGGGATTCCTGAGCCAAAGGGGAGGGTCGCGGGGGCGCCTTGCCTGTGCTGGGTCCGGGAAACCCTCAGCTGATTCCTGGCATGCCGGCCATCTCGTTCGGGCCTGTGCCAGGTGTGGGGGGGGAGTAGAAATGGACAGGAGGCGGACTCCAGCGGCAGGCGGGGGCAGGGCATCAGCTGCCCGGCTCTTGTGTGCTTGGATCGTTGGTGGGCGGCAGAGACGACACCAGGACTGTGGGGGAGGGAAGGCCGCCGAGGAGCCCGGGGTGTGGGCAGGGGGGGGCCTCCCAGGTTCTTAGCCACCTCCTCCTCCAGAGCAGATGGCTAAGTGATGCAGCTGCAGCCATGCCTCTGGCTCCCAACCTCGATGCCAGCAGCTCACAAAACAGAGTTTTTGCTCTCGGGACCCTGCCGCTTGCGCGAGCCTTGGCACGGGAGGGGGACAAGAGAGCGCCCCCCCACCCTGGCCGGCCGCAGTGGAGGGAGGGGAGTGAGGCAGAGACTGGAGGAGGAGGCACTTGACGGGAGCAGGGCCGGCTCACCCACTAGGCGAACTAGGCATTCGCCTAGAGCGCCAGGCCCTGGATAGGGCGGCGGGCCCTGGATGGGGTGCCAAACTGTGCCTCCCCCCCGCCAAAAGCCTGCACGCCATTGCTGCTCCCAGCCACGTGGCATGGGGGCGCAAAAGGAGAGCGCAAGGCCGCCTCGCCTTCCCCCTTCGCCTGGGGTCGGCTTTTGTAAATCCAAAAGCGGGGTGTTTTGTTTTGGGTGCTCGGAAACCTTGCTGCCTCCTCCTCACTCGTCTAAGATGTCTGGCCTCAGGCTGGGGAGCAACAGCGACTCCCAATCCGGCTCCTGCGCCTCCGTCTCTTCGCGCCGCCTTTGCATTTGCAACGCACCAACTTTGAGCTCCTCATTCTCGAGCTCGGAAGCTCTCACTGCTGCTGGCGCGGCTCCAGCAGAGATTGCTTGCCGCCCTCTCCCCCCCTCGAAAGGCTCCCACCAGCCGCTGGGCTCGCACCAAACAGTTCCACTTTGTCTTGCAACAGTCTCGCCTCTCCCCCCCTTCTTCCCTCCTGCCGCCCGGCTGCTCTCTTAAAGGGGCCAGCGCCGCTTCAAAAGCACCCTCAGAGTCACCCGCGACGTCCGCTTGGCTCGGGCTCACTCCTTGAGGGGAGTTTTGTCCCAAAAATTAAAATGGAAACGAATGGAACCTCCACCCCAGATCCTCTTGGCATTCAGATGCATTGCGGCTGCAGTGTTAAGAGGGCACTTTCCTGGGAGTCAGCCCCATGGCATGACGGGGGACTTCCTTCCGAGTAAACCTGCAGCGGATCGGGGGCCGATGGCAGGGGAGGCAGCCGGGGGGCCGGCTGATCCGGGGGGGCACATGGGCTTGGCCTGGGACTCCCCTCCCCACCTCTCCAAAGGGGGAGAGAAGTTGGACTTCCTTCTCTCCAGGCCCCGCCTGGAGGTTGGCAACCACATAACTGGGCGTGGGGGCACCAGAAGTTAGCTTCGCCTAGGGCGCAAAAAACCCCTCGACCTGGCCCTGGATGGGAGAGACGAGGCAGTGGCGGCCGGAGGAGGACCAAGAGGGCGGAGAAGAGGGCGCCTGCCCCAGTGCCATCGCAGCAAGCAGAGACAATATGGGGGGCGCCTTTCCCCTGGAGGTCTTGGGGTCCACCAGAGCCCTGGTCTCGTGTGCCGCCCCAAGTCCTCCCACCCCCATGCCTCCCTGGCACAACACCCCCAGATCCCCCTTCAGACGAAGCAGGCACCTCGTCATCCCCCCCCCCCCCCCCTCTCTCTCTCCTCACTCTTCCGCCTGCCTTTCCGCCTGCATGCTAAGCCCCCCCCCCAACTTTCCCCCTTCAGGAAGCCCAGAACCCCCCCACCCCTGGCCCAAGATGCTGGGCTGTGTTCAGGCACAGGGTTGCCATCCTCCAGAGGGGGGCTTGAGATCTCCCAGAGTTAGAAGTCCAGACGAGAGAGATCAAAAAATGGCCGCTTTGAGGGGTGACAATCACTGTCTGCCACTGGCGTCCCTCCTGTCCCTCAACCCCACCATCCTCAGGCTCCACCCCCAAATCTCCAGGAATCTCCCGGCCATGAGCTGGCAACCCTATATAATCAGGCAAGGCACCAGCCAGGCCTCTCGGATCTACCTGTTGCCTTGCACTGAAATCAGCCAGTGGAGACACGTGTCCCCAGCACTATATGCGCAGTAACGACTGTTATCGTTCCTGGTCTTATATTTACCGGCATTTCATGTACGGTGGGTGGTTTTCCGCCATAGTCCATGTTGGTTGTTCTGAACAGTGGATTGCGTTCTTTTATTCTGAATGACAGAGATCAAGTTTATGTCAGATTTCTTTGGCACAAGATCCCCCCCCCTTGACTTCTCCCTCCCTTGAATGTGTTTTTCCAAAACAAATAATGACAACCGTAGAGATTATTATAAAAGGAGCTGCGGTGGCTCAAGTGGTTAAGATGCTGAACTGCAGACCAGAAGGTCGGTAGTTCAGCAGTTCGAGACCCGAGTGCTGCATGATGGTGTGAGCTCCTGTCTGTGGTTCCAGCTCCTGCCAACCTACCAGTTCGAAAGCAAGACATTGCAAGTAGATAAATACCTTCAGTGGGAAGGTAACAGCGTTCCATGCGCCTCAGCATTTAGTCATGCCAGCCACACGACCACAGAAATGTCTTCAGACAGCGCTGGTTCCTTGGCTTGGAAACAGAGATGAGCACCGCAACCCTAGAGTCAGATTCGACTGGCTTTCAAGCAAGGGAAACCTAGAGATTATTATAACCAGAAATAGCAGTGGTCTTCACTGCTATTTTCTTATTTTTCTTACTTCAGGGAAACCATGCCACGAGGTTCCCCTTCATGCAGCAGAGGATTCTGGGTGCCGTTCCAAGTTGCAAGCTGCTCTTTGGCTCCCCCACTGCCAGATGTCAGCCGAGAGTGGCCATACACTTGAGATAAGTTGAAGGTGGCAGAAAAATAGATGGATTGACTCTACAAAGGAGGCCACAAAGGCCCTCAGTGTGCAGGACCTGAGAAAGACTGTTAACAAGAGGACATTCTGGAGGCCATTGATTCATAGGGTGGCCATAAGTGGTCAGAAGTGATTTGAGGGCACTTAAGACACATGGGTCATGCAGCCAAGAGACTGAGCTGGCAGGCAAGAAATGCCTCCGGCCAAACCTTACTGTAGCCATGATGTGACCAGGGCCTCCTTCCACATGGAGACAACTATGGAAGTTCTCATCAACACAGCCGTTTCAGCTTTTCTCACCGAGGCCGACATTCCTCCTCCCATAACCCCCCCCCACACACGTCATAGAGGAAGGCTTTTCTTTAAAAAATCACAGTCTGCTCATTCCCAACCTTCATTTCTCAGAAAGCGAGTCTCTAGCCCTCTGCCTCCCATAAAGTATCAGGGGGAGCGTGCCCATGCAGTCTGCCTGTCTCCCTTTTGCAACTCTGCCATTTTTGACTGGGGGGGGGGGGGGAAAGGCAGCTGCAGGGACTGAGGCAAGGAAGATGGTGCTGATAGGGGCAGGACCCAGAAACCTGTTCACCTTCCCATCCACATTACGTCCAAAGGTGCTTTGTCTATATAGTATCTCCAAGCAGAGTGTACCAAACCAGGTTTGGGAAAGAAAGCAGCAAAGTGGGAGGAAATGTGGAATAGGAAGAATAGAAGATGGCATCATGTGGATGCTCCCCGAAATAGCACTGCTGTAAGAAGGTGAAGAAGCTGAAGCTGCAGACTGGAAGGTTTGCAAGCTCAGTAGTTTGAGACCCTAGTGGCGCATGACGGAGTGCGCTCCCGTCTCTGGCCCCAGCTCCTGCCAACCTAGCAGTTTGAAAGCAAGAAATCGCAAGTAGATAAATAGGTACTGCTTTGGTGGGAAGGTCACAGTGTTCCGTGCGCCTTGGCGTTTATTTATTTATATCTTCGATTTCTTCGGTTTAGTCATGCCGGCCACACGACCATGGAGAAGTCTTTGGACAGTGCTGGCTCTTTGGCTTGGAAACAGATGAGCACCACCCCCTAGAGTTGGATTCGACTAGCTTTTAAGCAAGGGAAACCCTTACCTTTTTAAGAAAGCCAAGCTCTGTCTAGCAACAGTCTCAGTCTTTGACTGTTTCCACACAGGGTTTTTTCCCCCTGCGTGGAACAAAGGAAGCCCCTTTTCGAAAGAGGAACGTCCACACGTGGGTACCCTCCATGCGGGACCATCAGGGGCCTCCTGGGGCTTTCCTCTCGAACCCAGATCCAAGCACAACCTCCTTTCATCCAGCTCAAAAGAGGCCCTGTGGGATGGTGGCCGAGAGGGGTCTGCCTGTCCTTCTGTGGCCAGAGTGGAGCCTTGCCTTGCCTTGCCTCTCCCCCCCTATTGTGTAGTGGGTTGACGGTGTGGCTAGGCCCACTCAGCTCCCATAACATGGTGCAGCTTGACTCTACACAACTAAGACAAAGACAAACGGCCAGGAGGCCAACTATATACATATCCAGGGGACACCCCTGGATCCCATTGGGAGGTTCGAACTTCCCTCCCCGTTTCTATTGGCTCCCCGCTGGAGAGACCAAGAGACCAGTTCCCATTGTCCACCCATGGTCAAGCCCTGGGTGCTCGCTGGTCCCTGGTGGCGGCCAGCGGACACAACACACACACCCCTCTTTTGCCTTCGCTGGAGCGTCTCACTGTGGCTGGGCTGGGAGGGAGCGGCCTGCAGTGCGGGGCCTCTGGGGGGCCCAGGGCCCTTCCTGCTGCCCCCTGCTTGGGAGTGCGGAGGAACGAGGAGGGGAGTGGAGGGACACAGCCGCCCGGGTCCCCCCCGGGGGGGGGGGCGCGGGGGGGGGGGGGTAACCTCCAGCCTCTCAGGGCCCTCCCCTTCTCCTCGGCCTCGAGAGGAGGTGGCGCTCAGCCCACCTGCCGGCCCTGCGGGTCGAATGATGCTGGCCTCCTGGAGGGGAGGGGGGCTGCGGCAGTCCCCTGGGCGTGGCTCTTGTCACGCAGCCATCCCCAGCCCCGTCTCGTCCCCTCCCACTGCCCCCTCTAGATGGACAGCCTGAACCCCGGGCTCTGACGTCATCCAATGGAGTCATAACAGTCCCTGGACTCTGCAGTAGTTTCCAGCTACTGTCACAAGTGTTTTAAATTGCATTTTCTCATGTACGCAACAAGATAGTCTTGATTCTTTCACTGCAGTATTCCAGACACTTCCCACTCGCTTACAGTGTTACTGAGTTCAGTTTCCCCTTGCATACCTGAGTGTATGTTTCGTATAATTTACAAGCATATAATATTGGAGAGTGGTGGAGGTCTGTGGTCTGATGGTATTGTCAATTCTCACTCTATTTCAGGTTTTTTGGGGGTAGTGCCAATGTTCCCTCTAAGCTGTGGAGTCTTGTGAGCAAAGATTCTACTTTGTGAGCTACTGGCATTAAAGCTGTGAGCGAGCCATTTGGCGGCTGCGTAAACTAGTTTGCTCTGGAGCCCTCCTTCCTGAGCCGAGACAAAAATGTGTGAGCTGGAGGCTCAAAAAACTGTGAGCTGGCTCACACTGACTCAGCTTAGAGGGAACCCTGGGTAGTGCCCCTCCTCGTGTGCCGCCTGGCCGAGGCCCCTGGGCTGGGGAGGGGGTAAGGGGGGCGCTGTCTGTCGGGAGCTGGGCTCGGAGGGGGGGGCACCCTTTGGGACGGCGAAGAAGCAGCCGCCCTTGCAGAAGTAGTCACGCGGGGATTCGTATTTTTAAAATAATAATAATAATAACCCCGGGGGGGGG
>NW_015169800.1:438791-443070 GCF_001447785.1 Gekko japonicus | reverse complement strand
GCCGCTTCCCCCCCCCCCCCCCTGGACGTGTCAAGGGGGGGAGGGAGGGGGCCACCCCCCCTCCACGATGGAGCCCCCTCTGGTAGCATCTCCCCGTCATCATCGTCGTGACACAGGTGGGTGGGGTGGAAACCTTAATCGGGACCCGCACCCTTACAGTGCCGGATTTACGCATAGACTAAATAAACTCCAGCTTAGGGCCTCGCAATCTGCTGGGGCCTCGAATAAAAACACAATATAAAAAATGAAACGGCGCTGAGAGAACTGTGACTGACCCAAGGCCACCCAGCTGGCTGCCTGTGGAGGAGGAGTGGGGAATCAGTCCTGGCTTCCCAGATTACAGTCCGCCGCTCTTCACCATGACACCACAGCCGGTCCTCTCTGGGCCAGCTCTGCTGGTGGGATCTGAATGGTCAGGCAGGAGCCAGGTTTCAGGCAGGTTGGAGACCATTCAGATCCCACCAGCAGAGCTGGCCCAGAGAGGACCGGCTGTGGTGTCATGGTGAAGAGCGGCGGACTGTAATCTGGGAAGCCAGGACTGATTCCCCACTCCTCCTCCACAGGCAGCCAGCTGGGTGGCCTTGGGTCAGTCACAGTTCTCTCAGCGCCGTTCTCTTGGAGCTTTCTCAGCTCCACCTGCCTCACAGGGTGGGGAGACGAAGGGAGGGAAACGGTCAGCTGCTCTGAGCCTCCAAGTGAAGGGTGGGGTATGAATCCAACTCTCCTCCTCTCCCAGGAACCTGGGTGGAGGGGGGCTGCTTTCTTTGCAAAAATGGATCATGCTGGCGAGGGGAGCTAAGCCACACCCCCGTGCACACCTCCACCAGTTTCCTTCCAGGAGGCTCTGAAGTTGGTTTCCAGTTCCTTATACACACATCCTAGTGAATCCAGCCACAAAAATGGACAATAGTAATAAAGCTCTATACCCCACAGTGAGATCTATGCTGTCCCCTGCTTCAAAGCCTAGTTTTTGGACTAACAGCTTCAAAACACAGAACAAAGGTTGAGTCCAGTGGGGCACCTTTAAGACACCTTTAGGTTGAGTCCAGTGGGGCACCTTTAAGACACCTTTAGGTTGAGTCCAGTGGGGCACCTTTAAGACCAACAAAGTATTATTCAAGGTATGAGCTTTTGTGTTGCACACACACTTCTTCAGATACATTGAAATGGAAGTTACCAGTTCATGTTTGCCCTACATAGAGAGCCAAAGAACATTGTTGGCACTTAGTAGAATATACAGTGTTAGAAGATGAGTATGTGAATAAGCCTGAGATGGTTGATTGATGTTGTTAAGTCCAGTGTGGGTGTATGTGGCAGCAAAGTTGGCAACTGGGTTTGTTGCAAGATCTGGTACTGGTCAGTGTTCTCTCTAAGCTGAGTTAGTGTGAGCTAGCTCACAGTTTGTTAGCCTCCAGCTCACGCATTTTTGTCTTAGCTCAGGAAGGATGGGGCTCCAGAGCAAACTAATTTATGCAGCGGCCAAATCGCTTGCTCACCACTTTAATGCCAGCAGCTCACAAAGTAGAATTTTTGCTCACACGACACCACAGCTTAGAGGGCGCATTGGTACTGGTGTCCATGTTCAGATTAGATGCTGTGTTATTGTGGGTGAGGAGTGGTTTGAGATTGGGGAGCTGTCTGTGCGCAAGAAAGTTTTGCCCCCCAATACATGTGAAAGAGAACTGTCATTATCCAGTAGAGATTGTAAGTCATTGATGATGCCTTGAACTGTTTGGAGTTGAGAGCTGTATGTTACCATTAGTGGTACCAGATGTTAGTGTCCCTTTTGGGCCTGTCTTGCAACAGTTTTTTTCTGGGTACTATTCTTGCTTTGTTAATCTGTTTCTTGACTTCATCAGGTTGACACTTTAGTTCCAAAAAGGTTTGCTGTAGATCCCTCAGATGAGAATCTCTGTAGAACTGGAGGAGATGCAGCTGTAGTGTAGAGCCTGGCTGTATACAGTGGATCATTTGGTATGTTTAGGATGGTAGCTGGAGGCATGTAGGTTTGGTGTAGTGGTTAAGTGTGCGGACTCTAATCTGGGAGAACCTGGTTTGATTCCCCACTCCTCCACTTGCACCTGCTGGATGACCTTGGGCAAGCCATAGTTCTGATAAAAGCTGTTCTTGAAAAAAGAGCCGTTTCTGTCAGAGCTCTCTCAGCCCTGCCTACGTCACAGGGTGTCTGTTGTGGGGAGGGGAGGGGAGGGGAGGGGAAAGGAGTTTGTAAGCCGCTCTGAGACACCTTTGGGTAGTGAAGGGCGGGGTATAAATCCAATCTCTTCTTCTTCTTCTTCTAGTTGGTCAGTAAGTTTCCCATATAAGGTGGTGTCTATGTGTCCACTGTGTATTTTTACAGTAATGTCTAGAAAATGTCTAGAAAATGTATTTCTTGCATAGATTGGTTCGTTGTCAGGTTGATGATGGGGTGAAAGTCATTTAATGCCTGGTGGAATATGTCCAGGGCTTCTCTGCTATGTGTCCAGACAATCAAAAACCCTTAGGGCTTCTGTCACAAGTACCCTAATCAATTTCTTCAGGGTTCAACAAGGAATAACACTGGCTGTTGGGGAGCTTGCAAAGAATGTTGCATTAGGAAGATCCAACATTAGGATCTCTTAACATAGGCTAAGTATGCCTCAACTGTTAAGAGATTTCAAATAGGCATTCTTGCATATTTAAAACATATTGGTGAATCATGGTGATTGCAGTTCAAAAAGAAAAGCAAGCTATGCAACATTGAAGCCAGTCCACCCTTTTCTGAAATCAGAGTGGCCACTAGTCACATAAGAAGACCTAGAGCAATGGGCAAACTGGCTGTCAAGGAAGGTTGCCTGCTATTAATGAGCTGCTCATTGATTGCATCCCTCATAAACGTCTGTGGTAGCCTAGGAACACCAGGCTAGTTTATCCCATCAGATTTTCCTTGCTATATTTTGAATGTTATAGATTCCCCACCACCACCACCACCACCACCACTGAATCCCTATTATGCTACTCTTTGCAGGTCTTTGGACAGGTGTGGGATCTTGACTCCCAGGAGACCTTGTGACCTGGATGAAGTCTGATGCAAGGCTGAAGTGGCTCAAACAGAGCTGCTGAGTCAAAGATGCCAACTAAGCACTTGATTAAACATTTGACTTGATTGAGGGTCCCCAGCAGCTCTGGCTCCCAGCTCAATCACCCAGCTTTAACAAATAGCACCTTGGACAGGGCAGGGCAAAACTCTAAATCACTGTGTGCCTGGCTTTGGGAAAAGAGATGGATGGATAAAGGGGGAATTTATGGCTCAGTACTAGAGTAGGTAAATGTATTCAGATGACCCCAGCATGTAAGGTCCTGGAGCTGGGAAAATGTATATGTCTGGATCCTTGGACTGCGAGTACCAGATGAACCAAACATTTGTGTAAGGATTGCCTCATCTGTTCATAAGACCTTTGTTGTCCTGCAGCGGAGAGGCTATTTTAGAAGCACCATGGTGAAGTACCCTCTTTAAATGTGACTGCACTGATCACTCAGGATCGCTGTAAGATCGTCTGTGCTATTCAGTGGCTGCAGGTGGCTGAGTCCAGCTGTTTGATAGGACCAGATGGCGCTCCATTAACTCCACGTGGCACCGACTGAGTTTTAGAAGGACGTGCCCTCTCCTAAGGCTTGAACCCCCCACACACTTCCTACACCCCATCCCCACCCCCCATGTGCCCCACGGACTCTCCCGTGTGTGTGTGTGGGGGGGGGACATGATGGGCTGGTTTCCCTGGCCCAAAGCCTGGTTTTTCTGCCGGCAGGGCCGAAGTGTGGCCTAGGCTTGGCTTGCCCCTTCTGCCCGTGGAGCAGTCTGGGGAGGGGCCTCGGCAGGGCCCAAGGAGGCCCTCCAGAGCAGCCCTCTTCTCCCCCAGGGGAGCGGGTCTCTGTCAGCGGGAGGCCCCCCCGGCCCCACCTGGAGCCCCCCGGGCCCACCTGGAGGTTCCGGCCCCCCGGCCCTGTGCCTGGCCCGCCTGGCGCCGGAAGGGGCGGGGCGCTGCTCCTCCTCCTCCTCCTGGGCCGGCGCAAGATGGCGGGGGTCGCCGGTCGGCGGCTGCTCCTCCTGGGCCCGCCGCGCCTGCTCCTCCTGGGCCGGCCTCTGCGGTCCGCGCTGCAGCCACTGCCTGGGGGGCGGCGAGGCCTGGCGGGAGGAGGCGGCGGAGGCGAGGGGCCGGAGGCGGGAGGGGCCCCGCGCCGTTACGGCCTGGCCTACACCTGCAAGGTAAGGGAGGGGGGTGGGCGGGGCCGGAGCGAG
>NW_015169800.1:424428-438596 GCF_001447785.1 Gekko japonicus | reverse complement strand
GGGCCCCGCGGCAAGTTGGGGGGGGGGCGTCGGGGCCGCCCGGCTGGCGCCCCGGAGGGAAGGAGCGGGACTGCCGGGACCCCGAAGGGGCGACCGTGGGGAAGTTGGGGGGGAGGGGGGGGAGGGCGGGGATCCCCCCCTCCAGGCCCTTTCCAGGATTTCCAGCGGAGAAGCCTCTCCTGAAACATCTTTCTTGTGTGCAGAGTCTTTGATGCGGGGCCGCCTGTCGCGCTAGCTAGAGAGCAGTTCCTCTGCGCAGGGGGTGCATCTGTAGGGACCCTTCCCAAGGAAATACGGGCTTGTCATTTCACCCACACTGACGGGGCTCACAGGTAGAAAGTATCAGGATAAATATGCAAAACGAATTATTGCTGCCACAAAACGTAATCCTGACCTCTTTTGGTTCTATTAATCCTGACCTATTAATCCTTTTAATCCTGACCTCTTTTAGGTCTATTAAAAGAGCCTTTGGGGTAGGGCGGGATACAGATCTAAGTGGATAAAATAAAGTAAATGTTGTGAATGAATAAATAAATAAGTAGAGGGTTGGCTAGCCCTCGCTGCCCTGGCTACAGCAGAAAACTAACTGCTGGCCTAACCTCTCTCCCCTGTTTCTAATAATTCTGTTGCGGCTTTAAAAGCTCCACTCGATTGAATATTACAGCCAGTATAGAAAGCAACTGGTTAAGAAAGTAACTATTCCACCACCACTGAATGTTGTCAATTTAACATATAAACAGGCAACGCATGTGTATTTTTAGTGCCATACACCAAAATATATTGTAATGTGAAATGATGAATAAGGTTCGTCCTTCTCATTGAGAGAGACGGCAAGAAAATAAGGGCTGGAAATGGCAAATGCCAGAGTGAAATTTCTCAGCACCAGGGTGACCCTGATTTAACAGGTCTCCGGTTCCTGATCAAGGAGATAAGAACTGTATTTATTTTTTCCAGGTGTGATTTTGTATTCTCCCAGCCAAGAATTATTCAGTGTTGCTTTAAAAAAATTGATTTAAAATTAACTTAAGTTTCCTGAAATGATTAAATAAACAAGTCGTGTAACAGGAAAAAGGCAGGATCTAAACATCACAAAACTGTACTACTAACTAATAAAACCTGGACTGTATTTTAGGCCTTTTTACTAGTACCAGAAGAGACTGTTGAAGCCACGGTCCCAGTCTCTGTCCCAGCCTTCCTTCTGCTGCTGCTGCTATGAACTCCAGAAATGGCAGGAGACCCATTAATCTAGTTGCACCTGCAGTGCTTTCTGATGTATTGGGTATTTGAAAACTTGGACCTTAAAAGGAAAATATGTTGCTGGACTTCTTTAAGTATGGGTCTTGTAGCCTGCAAGTTGTAGTATGGGTCTTGTAGCCTTCTTTAAGTATGGGTCTTGTAGCCTGTGTTTGGAACAGAACTTGAATTTTGGTGCGATATATGTGCTGCCGTGAGCTGGCAATCTTGACTCTGCAGATTTGCTCCTTCTTTTGAGACCCGCCTCATAAGAGTTCCCCTGCCACTTGCTTGCACTGCTGCTGGCATGTTCTTACCCTTAGAGCAAGGATAGGTAACCTCTGATCCCTGGGCCGCAGGTGTCCCAGTGTGGAAGAATGGCCTGTGGCCCACGACAGGGACCCATATGGCAACGCCTTGGCCTCCCAAAAAGAAACTGCCACCTCCCAGTTTAGACTGAGGCATTGTAGTTTCCATAGCAATCCGGCTGGCTGCAATGGGATGTCCCGTGGAGAAGCCCTTCTCCTCGTGTAGCCGTCTAGGTCTCCTGGTGCCCATCATGCTCCCGCTGTTTCATGCATTGTACAGGTAGGGAACTGCGAGAGAATGACTCAGTCCTGTTGCCGCCCTGACAAGGTAACCTGTAAGCAATGCTCCCTCTAAGCTGTGGAGTCTTGTGAGCAAAAATTCTACTTTGTGAGCTGCTGGCATTAAAATTGTGAGCGAGCGATTTGGCAACTGCATAAATTAGTTTGCTCTGGTGCCATTCTCCCTGAGTTGAGATGAAAATGTGTGAGCCAGAGGCTAAAAAACTGTGAGCTGGCTCACACTAACTCAGCTTAGAGAGAACACTGCCTGCAAGGCCCCAGAAATTTCAGAACTGAGAAGTGTGGAAACAGCTCAAGGAGCTGAAGCGAAGCAAGTCTGTGTTTGGTCTTAGGCTTCATTGTAACGTGTCTCTTTCTTCCTGGATGGTGAAGGAACATTGAGGAGATCCTTGCAGCGAAAGGGGAGACCGTGAAGCGTGTCGCTGGTGGTGATGCCTTGGAACTCTTCCTTGAGAACTCGGACTCAGACAAATCACCAGACAAGACCTCAGGAGGTGTTGGAGGAGAATTTTTGGGACCTGGAAAAGATCCGGTGTGATTATGGATTCTTTTACTTTGGACAGGATCTCTATTTTTGCAAGATGAAGGTGAAGAGAGACTTTATAAAAATCTTCTCAGTTCCAGTTTTTCAAACTTTTTCTACTGTTATTTTGATAAATGCCCTTTTCATTTGGGAATTATGTGACTTTAGCCATTTATGCTGTTTCATCGTTCAAGATTGCTGGTGGGAATGTGAATGGGAGATGTGAAGCTGGTTGTAGGAGTAGTGGAAACACAAGAGGCTGGTGGAGATGATGGTGGGACCAGGCTGGGTCATTTTGTCATTGTGGCTTTCCTTTGAGCTCACTGCTTTTAGAACTGGATGAGAAGGCACCTTCCTGAGGCATGGCATTTGCTCTCAACTTAGTTGCATCTAAAGAATGCCATGGCTAGGACTGAGGGAGCTCTCTGGTTTGGGAAGGATAAGAGAAGCCATGTTGAATCAGGCCAGTGGCCCATCCAGTCCAGCACTCAGTGTCACACAGTGATCAAACCCAGGTGCTACCAGGAGGTCCACCAGTGGGGCTAGAACTCCAGAAGCCCTCCCACTGTTGCCCCCCAAGCACCCAAAATACAGGGCATCACTGCCCTAGACAGAGTGTTCCGTCGGTACATTGTGGCTAATAGCCACTCTGCCACATATGTTTAGCCAACTCCCTCTTGAAGCTGTCTATGCTTGTAGCTGCCACCACTTCCTGCAGCAGTGAATTCCATGTGTTAATTGCTCTTTCGGTGAAGAAATACTTCTTTTTATCTGTTCTAAGTCTACCATGAGTTCTTGTATTGTGAGAAAGGGAGAAAAGTTCTTCTTTCTCTACTTTCTCTATCCTGTGCATAATTTTGTAAACCTCTATCATTTCTCAATCTTCATTTCTCCAAGCTAAAAAAGCCCCAACTTCTTTAACCTTTTTTCATAGGGAAGGTGTTCCATCCCCTCAGTCATTTTAGTTGCCCTTTGCTGTACCTTTTCCAGGGCTATAATATCCTTTTTGAGGTAGGGTGACCAGAACTGTACACAGTACTCCAAATGAGGCTGCACCATCGAATTATACAGGGGCATTATGATACTGGCTGATCTGTTTTCAATACCCTTCCTAATAATTCCTAAAATCCCCTTCCTAAGAAAAAGCATTGCACTTGCTCTTTGTATTGCAGTTACACACTGAGTTGACACCTTTAGTGAGTTATCTATCACAACTCCAAGATCTCTCTCCTGGTCAGTTACCGCCAGTTCAGACCCCATCAACATACATTTATAGTTAGGATTTTTGGCTCCAGCGTGTATTACTTTGCACTTGCCCATGCTGAACCTCATGTGCCGTGTTGACACCCACTCGCCCAGCCTGAAACAGCCACAATGTCTATGTTGTCCTCTATGAAGATGGATTCAGGTGGGCAGCCATGTTGGTCTGAATCCGTCTCAAGCTTCGTTCTGTGTTCTCCTCTGACACTTAAAGCACTCCAGCCCCCCCCCATTTTACCCAGACACTTCTAGCACTTGCATATGAACCTCTATACTTCCCCAGACACGTTGGGGTCTGCAACTTCCCTCCTGTCAGGCAGTCAATATGTTTGTTACCCACTCAGTGGCCAGTCCTAATCTGTTTCCCTATAGAGCCGTAACAGCTACCCCTTCATCTCTTAAAGATGAGCCACCCTGAACCAGAGGCATTTCATCCTGTCATCTTTCCCCCAGGATTTAGTTTAGAAACTGCCACCTGGTTCCTTCTTGGGACACGTGGAGGCTGTCTCTTTTGTACGGGTCCTTCTGGTACCAAAAAGCATCCCAGTGCCTAACAAACCCTTCTTCCCTCCACCATTGTCTCATCCATGCGTTGAAACTCCTAATTTGTGCCTGCCCAGCTGGCCCTGCATGTGGAACAGACGCCACTTCTGAGAAGGCTACCTTGGCCTTGAGTCTCCTGCTTAGCAGCCTAAATCCCCCCCCCCCCAGGACCACACAACTAGATTTCCTCACATCATTGATGCTATCATGTGCCATGATCACTGGCTCCACCCCAGCACTGTACACCAGCCTATCTAGCCACATGCAATGTCTGCTATCTTTGCTTTGAATGCTGTCTCCTCTACAAATGCTTACCCTATGCCGCTAATCAAAGATCTCTTAGCTGAAGTGGCTAAGGGGAAGATCTTTTCCAAGCTTGATTTGCAAGACGCTTATTTTCAGGTGCGCATAAGGGAAGGGGATGAATTTAAGACCGCTTTCAATACCCCTTTGGGACAGTTTGAATACCTGGTGATGCCATTTGGTCTCCAGGGCGTTCCTGGAGTGTTTATGAATTTAATAAATGAGGTGTTGCACGAGCACCTGTTTAAGGAGGTGCTGGTCTACTTGGACGACATTTTACTGTACTCCCCCGACAAGACCTCTCATGTGCAGTTGGTGAGAGAGGAGCTCAAAAACTTGCACAAGCACAAACTGTTTGCCAAACTGTCAAAATGCGAGTTCCATAAAACGGAAATTGACTTTCTGAGTTATCACATCTCCCCCCGTGGCACTGAAATGGACCGGGGAAAGGTAAAGGACGTTTTGGGGTGGGAGGCCCCCAGAACTCGCCGGCAACTCCAAAGTTTCTTAGGGTTTGCAAATTTCCATAGAAATTTTCTGGTGAACTTTGCTCAGGTGAGCTTGCCCCTTACTGACTTACTGAAAACAAAGGGGAGGGGACTGGAGGCTACTAAGCCGGGGGCTAAGCTGCTGTGGACCCCTGAATGCCAAGAGGCATTCGATAAACTGAAAGCCCTTTTTGCCACCAAACCCATTCTGGTGCACCCAGATGAAACTAAAAGGTTTGTGGTGCAAACGGGCGCCTCGGACGTTGCTATGGGCGGTGCGATCTTGCAAGAAGGAGCTGATGGCAAACTCCATCCCCTGGCCTTTGTGTCCCACAAATTCACCGACACCAAACGGAATTGGTCGGTCTGGGACAGGGAGGCAGGGGCAATCCGGCTAGCTCTCTCCACGTGGAGACATTGGTTCGAGGGGGCCGTTTGAGGTGTGGACAGATCACAAGAATCTCGAACCTAAACACCAAACAGCTCCGGTGGGCTGATTTTTTTTGTCTAAGTTTCAATTCACCCTGCACCATTTCCCAGGCAAAGCAAATTTGCTGGCGGATGCCTTGTCCCGCCTCCCACAGCATGAAAGCTGACGTGAGGAGATCCTAGAGTCCATGTTCACGCCTTTTCAATTGGGCGGAGCGGTGACGACATGGAGGTAGGCTAAACGTACCTCCCTGGTGGGGGCCCCTCCTGGGGGATGGGAAGCCAAATTCGCTGCCGCCTTTTTGGAACTGGACAAACAGGAAGTGGAGGTGGCGGGGGATTTAATGCTGGGGGAAAACGGGTGCTGGTATAAGGACACAAAACTTTTTGTTCCAAAACTGTTGCGGGGGGAGGTAATGGGACTGGTGCATGGATCTAAGCCGGCTGGCCACACAGGTTTTGTGAAATTGCGACACCTTCTACAATTCTGGTGGCCGCACATGCGCAAAGATTTATCTCTGTATGTACACTCCTGCCAAACTTGCATCATGTGTAAACCACGTAAGGGTAACCCACCCCCCCGGATTACTGAAACCATTGCCGACTCCAAACAGACTGTGGGAGGTGATTTCCATGGATTTCATCACAGACTTACCCCCTAGCAAATCCATGACGGTGATCTGGGTAGTCGTGGATTTATTCCCCAGTGTACCAATGGCACAGACATTGGCCAAAGCATTCCTCAAACGTGTTTTCAGGCTCCACATGTTGCCTACCAAAATAACGGACAGGGCCCCCCAATTTGTCTCAAAGTTTTGGGGGGAGCTCATAGAGCTTATGGGCATAGAATGAGGGCTGAGCAGTTCTTATCATCCAGAGACTGATGGCCAATCAGAACGGATTAATCAGACACTTGAACAATACTTACGGTGCTTTACGAACTACCAACAAGACAATTGGGTTGACTTACTGACTCTTGCTGAATTCTGTTACAACAATGCTCACCACGCATCCACGGGGATGTCACCGTTCAAAGCTGCTCTTAGTTATGACCGTCCCCCGATCCCCTTTCTGACTTCAACACTGGGGTCAGGGGGGAGGCGTCCGAATAAAGTACCGTGTTGAGGGAGGCGTGGCCGAAAATCTGCAAAACCTTGGACATGGCCAAAGCTGCCTACAAACATCAGGCTGACAGGGAAAGGTTTGGGTTCTGCAGCCTAGGGATTCTGTATATGTGTCTACAAAAAATCTGCGACTTTCCCAGTCTTGTCGGAAGTTGGCATGATAATACATTAGGCCGTTTAAAGTTGCAAGGTTGATTAATGATGTGACGGTAGAATTGGACTTGCCTAAGAACTTAAAGAATGTCCATCCAATTTTCCATTTCAGTTTATTGAAGCCCTGTCCTGCAACTAATCCATGACGCCCGGAACCAACAGTGCCCCCTCCTATTCTGGTGGAGGGTGAGGAACATTATGAAATATCCGACATTCTGGACTCTAAAGTGAAACGTGGACAGTTGTATTATCTGGTGGAATGGATGCATTGGGGTCCCCAGCATTGGGAGTGGGTGGCGGGTAAAGATGTGCGGGCCCCTAATCTCCTGCGGAAGTTCCACGCCCGGTTCCCGGAGAACCCGGGAGGTCTCCCATCTGCTCCGGGAGGTGGTTGATGTGTTTTTGAGGGGGCAGGATGTCAGCTATCTGCCATGTTTTGCTTGTTCCCTTCTCTGCTCCTGGCGCTACGGCACATGCCTCCTCGCTTGCCGTAAACAGCGATAGGGAGACGGTGAGAACCAGTGCTGCCAGACTGTAAGAGAACATAAGAACATAAGAGACGCCAATGTTGGATCAGGCCAAAGGCCCATCCAGTCCAACACTCTGTGTCACACAGTGGCCAGAAATACCAGTGCCATCAGGAGGGCCAGCAGTGGTGCCAGGACATTAGAAGCCCTCCCACGGTTGACCCCCCCCAAGCACCAAGAAGACAGAGCATCACTTGCCCCAGAGCCCCTAGCTATACCTTGTGGCTAATAGCCACTGATGGACCTCTGCTCCATATGCTTATCTATGGAGATAACTGTGTTATCTGTCTGACCTTGTGACGGGGGGGAGGGTTTGCATTCCACCGCAGGTGTGAATTGTTCGGCTCTCATGGGGCACTGAGACTCTCCCGCTTATTATGTAACCTCCCACCGGGAGAATTCCCGCCCGTGCGCTCGGATTTCATTTGCTTAGCCATTTGCCTCATCCTGCTATATGTAGGGATGTTTCCACCCCATGGTCATTCCTAACAATAATCTTGTGGGCATGGTAACAGACTTGTAGTCTAATCAAGCATAACACTTCCCTGGAAACGTGTGTGGAGATTTACTTGCTGTTGAACCTGACAATGGGTTGAAATTAAATCAGAAGAGTTTTCCGCTAAACATTAGGAATAACTTCCTGACAGAGCGATTCCTCAGTGGAACATGTTTCCTCAGGAGGTGGTTGGTCCTCCTTATTTGGAGGTTTTCAAACAGAGGCTAGATGGACATCTGACAGCAATGCAGATTCTGTAAACTTAGGCAGATCATGAAAGGGAGGGCAGGAAATGTTGCCTCAGTGCTTAGTTCTTGTGGCCCTTTCTTACATGCCCAGGGAAATGCTGATCACCACTTTGGGGTCAGGAAGCAACGGTTCTCCAGGCCAGTTTGACCAGGGATCCTGGAGGGTTTGGGTTTTTTTGGTTTGTTTTTGCCCTCTTCTGGGCATAGAACAGGAGTCACTGGGGGGGTGGGGAGGTATTTTTTGTGTGATTGTGAATTTCCTGCACTGTGCAGGGGGTTGGACTAGATGACCCTGGTGGTTCCTTCCAACTCTTCTATGATTCTATGATCATTTGGTCCTAGTCAAGTAGTAGCTCAAAACCCTACGAACATCCCTTTCTCTCTCATGTCTCAGGTTGGGACAGAAGGACAGCAGTACTATTTCTTCAGACCCATGAAAGGTAGAATTCACCTTGGGAATAAACACTGGGTCCAGTCTAAAAACCACTCTGTCATTATGGAATACACACAGTTCCCTTTCTATGGACAGTGTTCTCAGTTCTGACTTGCCTGACCAAGGTGACTCCCACTAAAAAAAAATCATCTTAAATGTGAGTTTCTTTGTAGGGCATGAGCTCAAAAAGGTTCCTTGCATAAAGCTTTCAGGACTAGATGGAGGTTCCATTTGGGAAACCAGTGAGTTTGGGGCAGATTCAGCAAGGCTGTACCTCTCAAGAACCTTTTGACATGGGGTTGTCCCCCTCACCACAGATATAGCTGCTATTTGCCGCCCGAGAGTGCTAGCGCTAAGGCCCTTCTCTAACCGCGATGGCAGAAAAGAGAGAACACCACTGACCAGTATCTTCAGACACCAGGAGCGGAGCACTTGCCATGTGTTATTATACACCCTATTCGTAGAGACCTTCCTAGAAGCCAGCACAGTCTCAGTTACCCTTCCTGGGTAGCCCATGTCTGCTCAACCTCCAAGCTATGAGGCTTAGTAATTCTGGCTGTGGATGGAATGTCAACCCCGCCTTGGTGGTAGGCGCCATGGATCGAGAGTCTCTTCAGGTCCTGAAACCACGCTCTCCGTGCCCAGAAGGGTGCAATTAGAATCACTTCTGTCCTCTGTTCTATAATCTTTTCAACCACTCTGTGTAATACTTGAGTTGGAGGGAAGGCGTACAGAAGTGCTGGAGGGCGCTCGCTGTGCAGAGCATCTATTCCGGTTGCCTGCTGGTTCCTTGTTCTTGATATGAACCTTTGAACTTGACAGTTTTGGTCTGTGGCAAACAGATCCACCTCCACTGTGCCGAACCTCTGACAAATTTGTAGGAAGACGTCCCGGAACATCATCCACTCCAGCTGATTCACCGTCTGCTGACGCAGCCAGTCCACTAGGTCGTTGTTCTGTCCCACCACATGTACTGCCTTCAGGGACTGGAGGTGACTCTTCGCCCATTCCATCGTCTTGCTTGCCTCCTCGTGTAAGGACTTGAATCTGGGTTCCCCCTTGCCTGTTGAACACCTAGTTTTTATCTCTATTATCAACCATATGGTTCCCCTGTACAATATATTTCATCTCACATCAAAAGTCTCTAGTTTAAGTTTAAATATACAAATAATAATAATAATAATGCTTTCGATTTATTGATCGCTCTTTCCCACATACCTGCGGGCTCAGAGCGAGTTACAGTTACTCTTGAGACAGTTGGACTAACAATATTTGTGGGGATAGGGAAGACAAACATACAGCATTAATTACACACACATTGCAGCTAGCCGGGTTTCATCTGCGGGCTAGGTCAGTCATGTTCCTACAACATCTTGTCGGCTGGCTGATGACGTCTGGCTTCTTGATGTTGTGCAGCCACACACTGCCACCGCCTGGCCGACTCGCTCCACTGCAGGGAAGCCGACACAGTTCTTTCGTCTTTCCGGTCACCGCGCCTCAGAAGTCGCACTCGGCAGCTAACACCTTCCCGAAGGGAGTGGTGTGCCCACCCCCTTACGGGTGGTCCCCAATTTATCTATTCGCCGAAGCTTTCGAATCGCTGGGTAGACGATGAGCTAGGACAAGGCTTGGTTGCTCACACCAGCACGGGGCTAGAACTGCCAAAGCATGGCAGTTCAGATGTTATCATTAAGCAGGGGGAAATCCCCTGCGCCACCGCAAGGGGAACCATATGGTTGATAGTAGAGATAAAAACTAGGTGTTTCATAGAATAGAACTCTATAGATATTGAATCATTTGGGGTATAGTTTATTAAAAGCTTTATTACAGTTTGAATATTTTGTACGCACAGTGTTTTGTACCATTCCCCTTAAAACAACGCTTCCCACCAAAAGGAAAAGTGAAAGCAACAACTCCTGTAGGAGAGCAAGGAGACAAAACGGCTTCCTCTCTCACTAAAGCTAGAAGGCTCTGATGACTCTCTGTCCTCCTTCCAACTGAACACCTTTTTGCAGCTGGGCTGATCTTACCATGGTTCAGGTGGAGTTGCTGGGCTGGAGCCTCCCCTCTGATTATCTGGACAAGCCGGCTCCTTCCGAGCCTGTGGAAACTTAGCCACAAGTGTAGGTGGCTCCCAAATAGGCTGCTGCAGACTCTGCTGTGCCCTCAGTCGCTGGAGAAGGGTGCACCCGGCCCGAAGGCTGGAGACCACGGCAGGAATCTGCGGCTATGGCCTACTCGGAGTCCCCCGGGGCCACCGGCCTTGAAAGTAGCTTGCTGCTGCTCTGATGCATCGTGGGAGAAGGGGGGGCACAGGCCCTTCCCTTCCCATGCGGGCCTTCTTCCTGCCTTCTGACCGAAGAAAACAGCAACTTGGACCGCTGTGCTCGATGGAGCGCTGCCAACATCCTGATCTGAAAGTAGGGCCGAGAAAACTGGAGCTCCCTGGGACAAGCCCCTTCCCTCTGGGATCAAAATCAGCTGGTCGACCCTCCTTCTGGAGAGGAGCCTTATCCCAGAAGTGAGGACTGCCCCACTGCCAGGACCTCCAGAGAATCAAGTCCCAGGCAGCAGATCCCCTTGTTCCCCTCTCCACTTTCTGGAAAGCGAAGTTGTCAGCAAGACAAGTCAGGGATTTATTGGACCTTTCATTCTTAGCAGAGTTGGAATTCCAACAGGTATCCGGGTAATTGAAATCTCCCATGACCACCGTGCCCCGTCTCTTTGAGAACTTTGCAATCTGTTCTAGGAGTGTCTCATCCTCTGCCCGGCTTAGTGGTCTATTGCAAACCCCCACCATAATATCAGTATTATTTCTTACTCCTTTTATTTTTACCCAGAGACTCTCAGCTGGACGTCCATGCTCAGATTCATGTATTTCCACACAAGTACATGCGCCTTCTTGACATATGCTACTCCTCCCCCCTATCCGTTTTAAACAAGTTGTACCCCTCAATCCTAATATTTCAATTGTGTCATCCCACCAAGTTTCAGTAAAGCCTATTGGGAAAGTGTGAAAAATGTTATGTAAGACAATCTACAGCTATCTATACTGTAGGCATGAACACATATTCTTGAAAATGTATGTGTGCATCCAAATCATTTTGGCAACAATATGCTATAATGTGTGTAATCATAGAATGTTAAGAGTTGGAAGGGGCCTTGCAGGTCATCTAGTCCAATCCCCTGCACTCTGCAGGAATGTAGCCGAGAGCGAGCCATATAACATACCCGAAAGATGGTCGTCCAGCCTCCGCTTGAAAACGTCCAGCGAAGGAGCATCCACCCCCTCCCAAGGCAGACTGTTCCACTGCCCAACCACTCTTACAGTTAGGAAGTTTCTCCTGATATTGAGCCGGTAACGACTCCCTTGTAATTTCCACCCATTAGATCTCATCTTGCAATCCGGAGCAAGAGAGAATAGATCCGCTCCATCTTCTACATGACAGCCCTTCAAATACTTGAAGACTGCAGTCATGTCCCCTCTAAGCCCTCTCTTTCTCTTCTTTTGATAAAACTCACTTAATAAGTTTAGTGTTCTCAATGGCAGAATTTAAGCTAATAGCCTAACTTGTGGGCAGTCCTACCTGTTGTGACTGTCTGAGAAAGTTTCTGTCCAACTCATGCACTTTCTCTTGCTTGCTACAAAATTTGTTTTCTTCCTTCATTTTTTTCTGCCTCTTGAATGACAAAAATGAAAGATACCTCTACAAAGGCAGCAGAGTGCAGTAGTGTGCCACTCTGTCCCAAAGTATGCTTGTGAGTTTTCTTAATAAAACTCCATAGATATGCCAATAGTAGAATTTTATATGTGAATGATGTCATAAATGTTTTAATGTTCTAAATGTTTGCTGCTTTATGGACCCTGATAAATAAATGAGGGGTTTGTATTGTAAAACCCATAATAGAAGGTTCTGTTTGATAGGAAAGTAAGTAGTGCATGTATTTTGGTCTCCCCTAAACTTTTTTCTTGGAAAACCAAGTTTTTTTTGCTATGGCTTCAACATATCTTGAAACTTTGGACATATCTTGAAATTTTACATCTCTACCCACTGGCTTGTATGTACAGCACCTATGCGCATCGGGAGTGTCTCTGCGCATGTACTCCCTCTGTGATGGGGGCAGAGCCAGCGCACTCGGGCTGTCTTTCACTTTGCATGCTCAGTCAGTGTGCACAAGAGGTGTGTGTAGAGGGGCTGGCAGCTAATGTAACTGTGTGTTAGAATAAGATGAAGGAGAACACCCTCGATCGCTTGTAGTCCATAATGTTTATGGACCTTTTACGCCCCCAGGAGCTCTGCTCGAGGAGACTGGCGGTAGACGGGGGGGGGGGGCAAGGGCCTGGGGCAGCCAGGGTTCCATCCCCACTGGCACGAGGGAAGATCCCTGGGTGACCTTGAGCCAGTCTCAGCCTCACCTACCTCATAGGGTGGTTGTTGTGAAGATAAAACAGAATGGGGGGGGGGAAATTTTGTGAGCCACTCTTGGGTCTCACTGGGAAGGCCCAGCAGGTAAACATCTCTAAATAAAAATAAGAGTTTCTTTAAGGTTGTGACTGGCAAATAACGGGCTGTTATTCAAAATGTCACAGACGTTTGTATTTCATAGCCTTTTAGCCCCTGTGGTCCATAATTTTGTTTCTGCTTTCTGTAGGATTGCCAACTGGCCTGGAGAAAAAATGTCCTGCCCCATTAATAGAGGGTTAATGGGATGCCAACCGAGCAGTTCGAAAGCAAGAAATTGCAAGTAGATAAATAGGTACCACTTCGGTGGGAAGGTCACAGCGTTCCGTGCGCCTTGGTGTTTAGTCATGCCGGCCATATGACCACGGAAACGTCTTCGGACAGTGCTGGCTCTTCGGCTTTGAAACGGAGATGAGCACCGCAACCCTAGAGTCGGATTCGACTGGCTTTCGAGCAAGGGAACCTTTACCTTTACTGGGATGTTATTCCGTTCCATGTCATGAAAAACTTTAACTGCTGATTTCTACATCTGAAGCCTCCATTAAGTGGGCAGGATATTTTTATCCAGGCCCCCCTGTCCTTGTGTGTGTTGACTGACAGGCTGCTAGACTCAGGTGTCCTCAGCACAATGGTCTCTGAAGTGCTGCTCGACTCCTTTTCGGGGAGCCTTCCTGTCATGGGCAGCTACCCCAGCAGGCGGCAGTACTGTAACGTAAGTTAAAATAAGGAGACGGGCGCGTTGCCTTCTTAAGAAACACAGGCACAAAACAACGGGAAGTGTTTTAGTAGTGTGATGAAGCTGATGCCAAACTGTTTGAATCCTACCAGGAGGGCTTGCCTGGGGAAGGGCTTTCTGCTTGGCTTATGGCACAGCAACACTTCCTTCTTTCCCGTGCAGCGATCCAACAGGACAACCGTGGGGACTTTCCCTCTCCTGAATACAAAGCTTCATCCATGTGTGTGGGAAATCACAAGAGACTCTCCCCCCCCCCAAGTATCCCCTTCCCCACACTTTCTCCCCACTTCACCTGCTTCCCTCCCTTCCAACTTTTAACCCTTTGGGGTGTCTAACCCCCCCCCCCATCTGACAGTAACGGAGGCACAGAAGCCTCAGTAATCCTGTTGGCAGCATGCAAAATGGCCACCAAGATCTCACAACGCAGTTGTGATCCTGGTCATCTTTTATTTGTTAAAGCTGCAGGGGTTGGCTTTATTACTTTCAGGGGTTTTTTATTTTTTTTGTTTTTTTTTAATTTATTTTTATTTTAAAAAAACAACAAACCACCCCCATTTTTTTGAAAGGCTGCAGATTTTGCTGCAACCCCAGGGCTTCCCTA
>NW_015169800.1:423719-424283 GCF_001447785.1 Gekko japonicus | reverse complement strand
CCCCGCCCCCCCCCCCCCCCCGCAGCCTCCCCGGCAGAGAAGGGCTCCGGCTCTCGAGCGACCAGTGGTAGCGGGCTTTGCCCCCATCTCCTTTCTCCAACTTTGTTTCTGTACACAGGAAGGCCACAAGCAGGCCAGGGCCAGACCTCTGGGAAAGTACAGTCCAAAGAGCTTGGAACACAACATGTTTATTAACCCCGCCCACCCATATTTAGTCATGAATTAATTTGGCAGCTTGTTTTTTAGGAGAAAATGTTACCTATGGTTTGAGCCCCCCGCCCCCGCAGTTAAAAAAAGGCAATACACCAATACATTCAAGTATCTTCTGCCGTTGGTTCAGTTCATGGCTGGCTGGGAGGGCTGGGGGCAAATCCACTGGGAAACGGCAGAGCCCACTCCGGCTGGCCCCTGTGCAGAGTGGCCTGCGTGGAGCCTGTTGTCGCCCAGCAGCTCATCCCCCGCTGGGTGTCGTCAGGCCAACTGGCAACAGGTAAGCAAGGAAATGGGAGCCCCGACCGCCGAGCCCCTCCGGTCCCCGATCTCTCCACCCCACCCCACCCAACC
>NW_015169800.1:412359-423672 GCF_001447785.1 Gekko japonicus | reverse complement strand
CGCTCTTCCTGGAGGCCTGTGGCCGTCGGGCTTGGCAAGAGCCCTGGCACAGCGTTGGCCACTGGGGTGCCAGACTTCCCTGCCTCTGGCCTGGCAGTCTTGTGACACATTCCAGCCTTTACACAAGAGGGAGGGACCAGGACTGGGTCTGATCTCCGGGGCGAATGTGAGACGAGTGTGATTTGGGGGGAGGGGGGAGAGTCCAGGAGGGAGTCTAAGGACGGTGCAGCTTCTGGGCAACCTTCCTGCCTACCATCGCCCTACGCGCAGCTTCCCGGTTTCTTCCTCCAGCACAGATGGCCGAAGGTGCGGCCTGTGCAGCCCTTCTCCTCGTGGACCTGAGTAGCCACAGAGACGGGCCGGAGGACGGTCCCTTCCCCCTTCGTGGCAGCCTTCCAGCGTGGGCTTATTTGCTCCTGCTGCACCTGGTGAGAGACAAGTGCCAAGGAGAGCTGAGGAGAACTGTGCCGCAAAAGCCAGGCTGGCTGAAGCGGAGAGGAGAGGAGAAGGGGGTGGGGCGGAGTGGGCGGGATCTTCTTGGAGCCACACGTCGTTGTCATCGTTCCCCCCCTCCCCGCTCCCAGGGCTGGCACGAAAACGGAGTCTTAGATTCTTCTGTTGCATAGATAGTTTACAGGCACCTGCTAGTGACTTGTGAACCACGGAGGCCACAAATGCATTTGGAACGCAACAGGACCGCTGTCTTCCATTTGGGGTGGGCTGAGGTTCCAGCGGTGGAAAAAGTGCAGAGGCAAACCACTGCCCTGGAGGGTCTCTCACGCAGAACAGGGCCAGCCAGGCCTAAGGAGCTCAAATACAATCAAGGTGGGCAAGGTGGCAAGAAGAACTATCTGCCCCCCACCAAACTAAAGATGTGCAAGAGCTGAGCGTACCACGAAGTACTTCAAATGAAAATTCATTCACTGGCCATTGAGGTGGCTGAAAAGAAACATCGCCTTCTATCCGTCCATGAACTTCATGCGGAATGAGCTACTTGGGAAGAATTATGAGGAGCATTGGCACCACAAGCCACCCTGGTGGTAAAAGTCTCCATCTCTGTCGGGTGGCAGGGCCCTTCCTGGTCGCACTGGGCACCTCTGCCCCAGGCAAGCGGCCACTCCTCTTCCTAGTTATTTCAAGCAACTCAGACTCTGAGCGGAGAACAAAGCCAGTCCGTTGGCCAGGCTCACGCCAAGGCCGCTCATTTGCCGATAACACCGTGGCCACCACGGTTCACTTGGGAATCCTGGGACTGCGTGTGGTCCTGGCACGGAGCTGGGACTGATGGGAGCAGAGGCACCGCCTGGCCTGAGAGCAGAGGCTCTGGGCTGCCCCGTTCAGGCGCCTGAGGGCTCGCTGAGGGGCTCCGGTGGCAGGCCCTCGGCTGTCTGTGGGGAGTGCCCCCACGGGCACCGAATGCCAAGGGCGGGCCGGCCAGCCGCATCAGTCCCTCCTGGCATCTGCCCACCCAGCATTCTGCCTCCAGAAGCCAACAGCCGAGGGCTTCCGGGCATTGGCACACCTGGCAAGGAGGTGAAGGTTGTCCTCACCGTGTTTCTCGGAAGTTTCCCTTCTCCGTTATCAAGACTAATAAGTGCTGGCAGGTTTATCCTCCGAGAATGTTCCTAACTCCATCCCTGCATTGGATCTCTCTCCCTCATCTTCTGTTTTTAGCACCATTCTTCCTCCAGAGATCAGGCTCGGCTGCAGAGAAAAGCAGACTTCAATAAACACCCCTATCCCCGTGGCCACCGATCTTGTCGTCTTCATGGGGATCCACGTCTGAGTCTAGCAAAGGAAGAGCAAGAAGCAGCCAAGGTACAGTTCGCACACCACCCTTTCCATCTAAGAGGGGGTGGCACAGAGAGGAGTCGATGTTCCTGGCGACAAAGCTGGGTCTCATCCACTGGGCTCATCCATTCGGCGCACGGCACTCCACACGCGAGCTCTGCCCTCGCCCTTGCCCTGGCCCCTTAGCTGGAGCTGGGCCTCTGCTGCGGACCCAGCGGCTCCGCTTCCACTGCCTGCTCTTCCTCCTCCTCCTCCTCCTGGGCTGAGGTCAGGTCCACCCTCTGCTCATCCATGCGCTTGGCTTGAACACGTTGGATGAGGCTGAAGAAGTCCTCGTCTGGCATGGTGGGGCCATGGGGGAGGGAGGCAGGTGGAGCGCACCGCTGGTCGTCAATGCGGGACGACTGCAAAGGAACCAAAAAAACCAAACTTCAGAAAGGGGGAGGAGAATGGGGGCAAACATAGCAGAGATTCTGACTATTTGGTTCCTACGAAGGACACTTCCAAGCCAGCTAAACTGCATCTGGGATGAAGGAGAGGAGCATTACTGTGCTGGCAAGGGGGTAGTCCAGTGAGTGGAGTACTGAGGGCAGAGAGGGAACGCAAATCTGATGTGCTGTGTCAAGAGAGCCACATATACAATCATCACTAGCCATGACCACTGCATGCCCTGCACAGCACCCCGGCAAACACGTATGTCCAACAATCATAATATATCTTAATGCTCAACATGGCCCCATCTGTGGGGACTTAAATCCAGAAAACGAAGCCACATCCAACCAATATAGATGTTTCTACAAACTTGAGAAAAACCCCAAGTGTACAAAAAATCTGGCATCTAAAAAAGTTATGGGGCCGCGGTGCCTCAGAGGTTAAGAGGCTGAGCTGCAGACCGGAAGGTCTGTAGCTGGGCCGTTCGAGACCCGAGTGTGCTGCGTGACGAAGTGAGCTCCTGCCTCTGGCCCCAGCTCCTGCCAACCTAGCAGTTCAAAAGCAAGAGATTGCTAGTAGATAGACAGGGACCGTTTCAGTGGGAAAGAAACAGCATTCCGTACACCTCCGCGTTTAGTCATGCCGGCCACATGACCACGGAAATGTCTTCAGACAGCGCTGGCTCTTCGGCTTAGAAACAGAGATGAGCACCACCCCCTAGAGTCGGTTTTGACTAGCTTTCGAGCAAGGGAAACCTTTACCTTTAAAAAATGTGTGTGGGTGGGGGGGGGGGGGGGGGGTTAAAACTCTCCCAAATGATAGCGGAAGGATCTGTAGCTTGCAGCCACCACTGGGCAATTTGCTACCTTGAGACTCATTTAAGAACATAAGAACATAAGAGATGCCAATGTTGGATCAGGCCAAAGGCCCATCCAGCCCAACACTCTGTATCACACAGTGGCCAGAAATACCAGGTGCCACCAGGAGGTCCACCAGTGGGGCCAGGACATTAGAAGCCCTCCCACTGTTGACCCCCCCAAGCACCAAGATGACAGAGCATCACTTGCCTCGGAGTCCCTATCTATACCTTGTGGCTAATAGCCACTGATGGACCTCTGCTCCATATGCTTATCTGATTCCCTCTTGAAGCCATCCATGCTTGTAGCCGCCATCACCTCCTGTGGCAGTGAGTTCCATGTGTTAATCACTCTTTGGGTGAAGAAGGACTTCCTTTTATCCATTCTAACCCGACCGCTCAGCAATTTCATGGAGTGCCCACGAGTTCTTGTATTGTGAGAAAGGGAGAAAAGTACCTCTTTCTCTACCTGCTCTTTCCCATGCATAATCTTATAAACCTCAATCATGTCACCCCTCAGTCGTCATTTCTCCAAGCTAAAGAGCCCTAAGCGCCTTAACCTTTCCTCATAGGGAAAGTGTTCCAACCCTTTTATCATTCGAGTTGCCCTTTTCTGCACTTTTCCCAAAGCTGTAATATCCTTTTTAAGGTGTGGTGACCAGAACTGCACACAGTATTCCAGATGAGGTTGCACCATTGATTTATATAGGGGCATTATGATACTGGCTGATCTGTTTTCAATACCCTTCCTAATAATCCCCAGCATAGCATTGGCCTTCTTTATTGCAGCCACACACTGTCTCAACATTTTCAGTGAAAATGGGCTGCATGTGGCCCCCTGCATGTGGCAGGGGGGAGGGGAGGGGAGAATGGAAAGCAGAAGACAGACAGCCCCCCTCCCCGGTAAAAGTGGGCTGGTGTGTGGGAAGGCAAAAAGGAAGCAGAAAACAGGGAGACTCTATGGGAGGAAAGGGTAAGAGGACGTAGGTGGGGGGAGGCGCGGGGAGACACCCCTACACGCAAGTCCTTGCAGGCTCTCCACTGGTAGTAAATACAACTCTTGATCTTAAGTATATACATGAATATACTTGTAAATGTAACTAAATAAATTCTCAGCGCAATGAAACTGTATTGCACTAATGTATTTGTTGCACACAGAGCAGAAACCAGTAGAGACCAGAGTCAGGTTTGCCTTTGGCCAAACAGCAGGCGGCTGATGCCGCTCCAAGCCTCCTGCCGGGAGGGACCCGGGCAGAGGGGGCTGCAGCCGACAAGGAGGAACGAGCTCCTTGCAGTTCTGGTGTCCTTAGAAAGCTTAGAACGCACATTGCCGGATAATGTCTCTCCTGCAATTGTATAATTAAATGTGCACTCTTGAAGCTCTAAAATGCGGCTGCCCATCCAAGAAAACTTATAAGAAAATAGTTTCAAGAGGGGCTCGACCCACGGCTTTTGAACGCATGCCCAGAGAATGCTGTATGGAAAGACCACGGCAATTCCCGGAGAATGTCAGTGACAACTGGATGTGATCACAGCTGGTATATTTTGATGACCAGATGCCAAAGACAAGCTGCGGTGGGCGGTGGGGGTGGGGGGCTGGCTGGCTGCCTACTGCTCTTCCTGGTCAGGGCACCTGGCTACTTCCTGCCAGAGATGGTATTCTGGGGAGGCTGGAACTTTGGACTTATCTGGCAATGTCATCCTCTTCTGCATAGGCTGTAATGCCTCAACATAAAGCACTCATACAAAACTGTGAAGAATCCTGAAACCAAGACAGGGCTAACCCTACATGTTCCCCTTGTGCCATGCGATTGCTGTGGGGACTTACAGAAGGACCCCAGCAGAACTCCGTTGAGAAGACTGCAGGGGTTTGCTTCTGGTTATAACGGAGGTGTGTGTGTGGGGAGCTTCCCCCCCCCCCGATGTTTTCTGGCCCCAAATGACCCAGCAGAGTACTTTTTGCCCCATCAGGGGGGGCGGCACATGCATGGAATGCTTGCAGCGCCCTCCTGGCCCTGTTTTGTGTAGGGGAATGATCGGGGGGGCAGAAGACCCTCTTCCAACTGTGTCACAGTTCTGACCAGAACTGGACCCCTGTGGCACTTCTAAATTGAGTTCCCAACACCTGGCATCCTGCTGCTGCAAGTCGTTGTGGCAATCACACTACAGACACAACAGGCCGCCTGGCTGGCTGCCTCGCCCCCTCTCCCGGGAGGCCCTGCCCCACCAGCAGACCTGGCATTTGATGAGCATGTTGAAGAACTCGTCGCCTGGCTCCTGTGCGCTGCCCTCCACGCAGAGGTGGCCAAGGTTGTGGTGCGTGATGCGCAGGCCCGGGAGGCTCCCCACGCTCGCACGCTGGTCATCGAGGCGCCGGCCCTGGGAGCTGGCGATGAGGTCAAAGAGCGCCTCCGTCTGCGGAGAAGCCATGGATGAGGACTGGGCTAGGAGACAGGACAAGAAGAGACACATTTACGACCTGGGAAGAGAAGTGGAGGTTCCACAGAGTTATTGGCCATAAACCAGTAGGAAAATGCAGCCCTCAGAGGGGGAAGGCCGTCTACTACCCCCCCCCCCGCCCCCCCCCCCCCCCCCCCCGGCCTCTGCCACTGTTTTCCACTGTGCAACATGTGAACGCTGAATCCTGCGAAAGCCCAGAGGGGCTAAGCACACACACACACCCCTTCATAGGCAGCCGGGTCCCAAGTGGGGGTGGGGGGGGGCCCCCACAAGGTGGCTCTGAGGAGGCAGTGTGAAGACCCCATGGAAGCGGAGAAGGCTCGCACCGCCCTGTGGGCCCTAAAGCAAGGAAACCGGCCGGTGAGAGAATATTCTGATGAGTTCAAGATGTATGTAGCTAATTTATTTATTTATTTATTTATTTACCTTAGACTTGATATCCCGCCCTAACCCCCGAAGGGGTCTCTGGGCGGCTCACAATTTGTCGTCCTAATTTTTTCTTCCTTCCTCGGCAACTTTGGGTCGGCGCGGCGCGGCTTCACCCCCCGGCTCAGCGATCACAGCACAGCAGTACCACGCAGGCGCACAGCTTCCGAGGACGCTGGCTGGCTCCGTCCATCAGGCACCGCCGTGCCTGCGTCATCGTTGCGCGCCTCGATCTTCTGCCGCTTGCCGTCGCTCGATGTTTCCCCTGGCCACCAGGGATCGCTCCGCTCCACTCCATCAGAGCCGCCGCTGCCGTTACTGCCGCCGATGTCACGCTGCCGCCGCCGCCATGGTGTTGTCTGCATCACCACTCCATCCACATTTCTCCACCATATCTTCTTTCCGACAGAGGTGGGTGCCCCCTACCCGTCTAAGGGTAGGTACCCATTTGCCTACTTGCAACAGGTGTTAATTAGCTTTCGGCCCGCTGGGTTGGCGGGAGCTGGGACGAAGGCCGGGAGCTCACTCCGGGCACGGTGGTATTCGAACAGCCGCAATGGCTGCTCACAGATGTTTAAAGCAGGCGTTCTACTGCCTGCGCCACCGCTAAGATCCAGGGGTGGCCTGAACCAGTGTTTGTGGAGCAGTACCGCCTGGGGCTGAGCCACCAGATCCGGGAGGCGGTGCTGCCGAATGTAAATCTGATCTTCTTGGCAGCCTGGGTGACAGAAGCCGGCAATGCAGAGAACCACCTCCAGATGATTAAGATTACTTCTCCCAAGGTGTACCCGAAGACCCCAGGGGCGCTCCCAAAGACCTCCCGTCCTAAGCCAAAGGGACCACTGTGTGACCAGAGGATGCCCCAGGGGCTGTGCCAGTGCTGCGGGGAGGCCAGCCGCTATGCTGCTTTCTGCCCTGCAGTCATCATGCCACCAGTCCCCAAGGCTCCCGAGGAAAGGGAGCCTGAGCCTGAAGTTGCCTCGGGCCCTTCAGTTAGACGCCCAGTCCGGGGCTGCGTCCTCCAGTGGAGACGAGAACCCCCGGCTGGTGGGAAGAGGCCAGGACCTGCTGTAAAGGGCACAAAGCAGCAGGTCCGAGAGCAGTCTGGGCCACGAGCAGTGAGCAGCCACCCCCCTTTGTTTTTCGTGACTGTGTCAGTACTCAACCCAGAGCTGGGAACCCAGGTATGAGTAAGGGCACTTATAGACTCAGGGTGTGCCAGAGACCTCATTAGCTCTTCTATCGTCACGGGGTTGGGGGTCCCAGTGCAGCTGTTACCTGAGCCTGATTTTCACCCAGAAGGACAGGTCCATTATGCGTGAGCCCTGTAACTACCAAACTGTGACAGTCATCATGGGGTCTCACTGGGAAACCTGAGCGTTCGTTGTAAACCCCATGGCTTGGTTTTCCATGGTGCTAGGAAGCCCATGGCTCAGAGCCCATCCAATGGAGTGAGGGGGCTGTCATCTTTATAGCTTCTGGCTGTAAATCCGACCCCTGGCTATCGGAGTGGGGGGACAAGCCTCCGGACGGTCCAGTCTATGCCTGCTTGGCTAAGGAGGAAATAAACTCCATCCCTGCAGAGTATCGGGACTTGGCCAAGGTGTTCGAGGAGGAGGAGGCCGATGAACCTCCCCCCCCCCCACCGTAATACTGACTGGGCCACTGAGATATTACCCCTTTGCCACCCCCGTTCTATTCAGAAAGAAAAAAGATGGAGGCCTCCGTTTGTGCACCGACTACCGGGGCTTGAATATGGTGTCAGCTCCGAATGTTTACCCCTTACCCTTGATCAAAGACCTGCTGGCGGAGGCTGTCAAAGGAAAGATTTTCACCAAGCTTGATTTGAGGGACATGTACTTTCGAGTGCGCATCTGGGAAGGTGATGAGCCCAAAACTGCCTTCAACACCCCGTTGGGCCAGTCTGAATATCTGGTGATGCCTTTTGGGTTGCAAGGGGCCCCCGGGGTGTTCATGAGCTTAATAAACGAAGTGTTACACAAGCACCTACTCCAGGAGGCGCTAGTTTATCTTGATGATATCTTACTGTATTCACGTGACAAGGAGTCACATGTGAAACTGGTGAGGGAGATTCTACAGACTCTGTATGACCACAAACTGCTTGTCAAGCTGTCTAAGTGCGAGTTCCACCAGACACAGGTTGACTTCCTAGGCTACCGCATTTCTTCCAGGGGCTTGGAGATGGACCCTAACAAGGTAGCAGATGTGCTGGGGTGGGAGGCTCCTTGAACCAGGCGCCAACTCCAGGCCTTCCTTGGTTTTGCTAATTTCTACAGAGCATTCATCTCCAGTTTTGTCCAAGTGAGCCTGCCCCTCACTGATTTGCTTAAAACTAAGGGGAAGGGGCCTGACAGCTCTAAGCCTGGGGCGCGCTTGGAGTGGGCGGCTGAATGCCAGGAAACATTTCACAAGTTAAAGGAGCTGTTCACATCTGAGCCCATTCTCAGCCATCCAGATGAAAATTTTAAAAAAATATTGTACAGGAGCCCCTCTACCTACAGCAGGGATCAAAGAACAATGGCCTGTGATCCAAAAGACCCTTGAGAAGGCTAAAGCAGATTACAACGCCCAGGCTGACAAGGGAAGGTCCCCTGGGTGGGATATCCAACCTGGTGACTCTGTATATTTGTCTACTAAGAACTTGAAAGGGCTCCAACCCAGCAGAAAACTGGGCTGGAAATATGTGGGGCCCTTTAAGGTGTTGAGAAAAATCAATGAGGTGACTGTTGAACTGGAGCTACCTAAATCGCTCAAAGGAATTCATCCCATTTTTCATTTCAGTTTGTTAAAGCGGGACCCTAGACCGAATGCCTAGAGACCTCGTCCTACAGCCCCGCCTCCTGTGATGGTGAATGGTGAACCGCACCACAAAGTTGCCCAAATCTTGGACTCCAAACTGAGGCAGGACCGGCTGTTCTATCTTGTGCAGTGGAAGGACTTTGATCCCTCACATAATGAATGGGTTGAACAATGTGATGTTCGTGCTCCTAGCTTATTGCTTGCCTTCCATAGCATGTATCCTAGCAAACCTGGTGGGGAGGGGTTTTCGGAGGGACAGAATGTCAGCTACACTGCCATAGTGAGGGAGGGGGGGAAGGGAGTCTGATGGGTGAACATCTTACTGTCCAGGAAAGACAGGTTGCTTACCTGTAACTGGTGATCTTCGAGTGGTCATCTGTGCATTCACACCCTTGGGATATACTGCGCCTGCGCTGACCTTCTCGGTACCGGTAGCTAGCAAAAGGGATTTTCGCGCCTCTCCCAGGTCACGCGCCGGCTCCACTGCGCATGACCAAGGAGGGGCACGCAGATCCCGCCAGTTCCTTCTGACCGCCGCCCAACAGCCTTCAAAGAAACAAGATGAAGGGCCGAGAGCAGAGGGGAAGGAGGGCGGGTGGTGTGAATGCACAGATGACCACTCGAAGATCACCAGTTACAGGTAAGCAACCTGTCTATCTTCTTCGTGGTCTCTGTGCATCACACCCTTGGGAGAATAGCAAGCAATAACTCTTACCTGGAGGAGGGGCCGAGGCCCTACATCTGCGCCGTCTGCAATATAGACCGACCCAACGCCACACGACGAGAAGACCGGACATCAAGGGCATAATGCTTCACGAAGGTGAGCGGAGTAGCCCAAGTCGCAGCGTTGCAGATGTCCTCCAACGGCATACCTCGCAGGAAAGCTGTGGAAGTTGCTACCGCCCTCGTAGAATGGGCGCGAAGCTGACCTGGAAGAGGTTTCTTAGCCAAAGCGTAGCATAGCTTGATCACCTCCACAATCCATCTCGACAGCCTCTGGGAAGAGATCTTCTTCCCTTGGGAGGGCATACTGTGAGCAACAAACAAAGCTGGAGACTGGCGAAAAGACTTAGTCCTGCCCAAATAGAACAACAACGCTCTCTTAACATCCAGAGAATGCAATTTCCGTTCCTCTTCATTAGCAGGAGACGGGAAAAATGATGGCAGAACTACATCTGAACGTAAATGAAATTCCGAAACAACTTTCGGTAAAAAGGAGATGTCCAAAGACAATGAAACCCCATGTGGGGAAAAACTTAAGTATGGTGGATCACACCTCAGAGCAGACAATTCGCTGACCCGACGAGCAGAGGTAATGGCCACCAAAAACGCAGTCTTGAGTGACAGCAATTTTAGAGAGCAAGTGGCCAATGGCTCGAAAGGTTTTCCCATCAAAAAACGCAAAACTAAAGCCAAATCCCAGGCCGGGGTTGGAGGACGACGGGGAGGGTACAGGCGAATAAGGCCTTTACAAAACTGTTTTGTCTGAGGATGCGAGAAAACTGAAAACCCATCAACAGATGGATGAAAAGCTGACACCGCAGCTAAATACACTTTAACCGACGAAAAACTGAGACCCAAGTCCATTCTGGACAAAATAAATGCAAAAATAGACCTCAAATCCACTGGCGGAGGAGGTAGATTTGAGGAATTCAAATACTGCAGGAATAGATTCCACTTCCTTGTGTAGGAAGTCCGAGTAGACAGTTTACGACAGTTCAACAAGACATCATTGATACGAGCGTCCATCACTGAAAGCGTATTTCCCACAGAGTCAGCTTGAGACTCAGAGGATCGTAGTGAAGGACCTGGCCCTCCTGAGCCTGGAGGAGATCCAACTCCTGCGGCAGGTGTACAAAGGATCCCTTGGCTAACCTCAACAGTGTCGGGAACCAAACTTGCCGAGGCCACCAGGGGGCTACTAGAAGACAATGGGGCTTGTCGTGTTGTATTTTCACCAACACCCTGTGAAGCAGCGGAATCGGAGGAAATAGGTACAGAAAGTTGTGAGCCCACGATATCAACAGGCCGTCCCCCAGTGACAGAGGGTCCAACCCCGCTCTGGAACAAAACATGGGACACTTCTTGTTGAATCGAGTTGCAAAAACATCGATGTGGGGATGTCCCAGACGTTGAAAAAGAGGGAGGAGATACTTTGAATTCAGCTCCCAATCGTGGTCCGATGCTCCTCCTCTGCTCAGGAAATCTGCTTGCTGGTTCAAAGTTCCTGGCAGATGGGCAGCTTGGAGAGTGATATTCCGATGAAGGCACTCTTCCCATATGTCCATAGCTAGCCTGCAAAGGGATCTGGACACTGTCCCGCCCTGGCGATTGATATAAGCCATTGCAGTTGTATTGTCCGTAAATATTAACACAGCTTTCCCTGCAACCTGTTTGTGCAAGGATCTGAGGGCAAATTTTACGGCCAGCAGTTCCAGATAGTTGATGTGATGACGTTTCCAAAGGGGCTGCCATGGAGCACCCACACAAGTGTCGTCCGTATGAGCACCCCAACCCCACAGGGAGGC
>NW_015169800.1:401947-409540 GCF_001447785.1 Gekko japonicus | reverse complement strand
CCCTGCTTCCGGATCTTGGAAGGTACGGCATCAGATATCCCCTGCTTCCGGATCTTGGAAGGTACGGCATCAGATATCCCCTGCTTCCGGATCTTGGAAGGTACGGCATCAGATATCCCCTGCTTCCGGATCTTGGAAGGTACGGCATCAGATATCCCCTGCTTCCGGATCTTGGAAGGTACGGCATCAGATATCCCCTGCTTCCGGATCTTGGAAGGTACGGCATCAGATATCCCCTGCTTCCGGATCTTGGAAGGTACGGGGTGGTCTTTTATCGGCGTCGATCGTTTCGGTGCCGAAGCATCGATTGCGACCGTCGACGTCGATGGTCCCGAAACGGGAGGACAAGTGTCCGCAGCCAGGGTGGACATCGAGGCGTGCCCGGACGTGTCCAACGGCGAAGACGACTGTGGAGATAGCGCCTTCTCCATCAAAGCCAAGTGCAGACGAGCTGCCCTGTTTTTTCTCGTCTGGTTCGAGAATTTCTGGCAATGTCCGCACTTAGAAACACAGTGCGACTCCCCTAAACAGACGAGGCAAAGCGAATGCCCGTCGGTGGGAGATATTTTAAGGCCGCAAGTCTTACACCGTTTGAAACAACCCCACCGCGGGGCCATAGGCCAGCGGAGGGGGAAACGTTAAAGACAAGGAACAAACACACCGAAGAAAAAAATGCTAACTACAAAAAACAAAATAAAGAAAAGGAAACTAACTAAACGCAAGTTTAGCAAAAAGTTAGGTACTTAACAGACCGAAGCAGAAGGCGTCCTACCAGCGCGGCGGTCAGAAAAGAACTGGCGGGATCTGCGTGCCCCTCCTTGGTCATGCGCAGTGGAGCCGGCGCGTGACCTGGGAGAGGCGCGAAAATCCCTTTTGCTAGCTACCGGTACCGAGAAGGTCAGCGCAGGCGCAGTATATCCCAAGGGTGTGATGCACAGAGACCACGAAGAAGATTGTTCGCTTTCTCTTCACTCGCTGGCCCTTATCTGGCTTCCTGACCTTGAAGCTTCGCGCTCTCTCCTTCCCTGGGAACCTGCAGTCGTTTCTTTGCGCACATAGGGCTAGCACCTCTGATTGGCCTAACTCCATCAGAAGACCCCGCTTTGAATGCAGTATATCTTTCCCCCTCCTGGCCAGTGGGTTAGCTTTTGCACAGAATGTATGTACCAATGACCTGCTACTACTGAACTCAATAAACTTGATCCTTCTAAGGAACGTTGTTGAGCCTGAGTGCCGTGGGACTCTGGCACTGATCAACTACTGGGCTTGGGAGACGGCAGATGCCCAGCCCCCCGGTGGCCTTGCGGAAGCCGGGCTCCACTGGAAGCAAGAAAGCTGCCTGGAGACAGGCTGGTCCCTTTTGTTAAAGAGTTTTCAAAATTACAATGCTATAGTACCTTGACATCCATAACCCTTCTCTCCCCTCCAAAGCTGACAAAAACACGGGGGGCAGAAATGGAAGAAAGCAAAACAGGAAGACGGAGAAAATACCCAACGAGTTAGTGTCACTGAAATTTTGGAGGAGGGGTTTCTTATCATGTCTCACAGGCAGGGCAGAAACAGGGGTCATTAATGCTTGCATGGCTGTCCTCGCAGCTGGGTTTATCCCACAGAGACAACAGCTGTAAGTTCCTGCGGATCCTACACTGGGCTTGATCCCTCTAACATGGCCTGCCTCTGGGCTGTGGGCCCCAAAGCCCCTGAGCGAGGAGGGACACCTTCCTTTGCAGAGCATTGTTACAAACAGAGACTTGGACCACAAATAAGCAAAGGGCAGCCCAGTCCATACTTACACATTCTCTCCTCCAGGACAGGCCGTGGTGTGGGGGCGGCTTCTCCCGTCTCCTTCTGGCATTCCTCCAGTGTACAGCGCTGGTCATCCATTCGTTTGCTCTGGAATTTGCTCAGCAAGTCAAAGAAGCACTCCTCTTCTGAAGGGGCCCTCTTGATTTTCTGGAAAGAATAAGGGAAAAAAAATTATAGCACAGTCCATAGCTGGTTTTCCACTGTCTGTCTAAATCAGACAATCCCAGAAGTAGACTATGTAGGCCTCAACTGTTCTTCATTTCAAAATGGGACATTGAAATACTCAGTAGCTAGTCCTAGTTTCAGTGCTTTGCAAATTGTTCCTGGGGCTAGTTTGACTAATTACTTATATAATCCACATTAAAACTACACTAAAATGGTTTTACAGGGGGATTGGATGGAGTGAATTCTACTGGAAGAATTCAACTGGTCAATACACCACATTTCAGGATCTTGTGCATACCCTTGAGAGAGCATTAGAAGAGCCCTGCTGATCCAAGACTACTGCTCCAGCATCCAGTTTCACACAATGGCCAACCAGTGTCCATGAAGGGCTAGCAGAGGCCAAGGCCTTCCTGATATTGTCAGCTAGCTGCCATTTCTGTGTAGTCTACCCTTCCCTGTTCCCGCTTGCTTGCAGCTCAGCAGCTTGCCGTAAACATGCCAGGGAGACTGTGGGAACTAGACACCGTCATCAGTCTGGCCTTGTGAAGTAGGGAGGACTTGGGGTCCACATTTGGTGTGAATTTTTCTGCTCTCAGGAAACCCTGCGACTCTCCCGCTCATTATGTAATCTCCCACCGGGAGTCTTCCCGCCCGCGCGCTCGAAGTTCATTTGCTTAGCTAATTGCCTTGCCCAGCTATACGTGTGCTGCTAGATAGTTGCTTTGGTGATCTCACGGAAAACCGTGGGAAGGAGGTATGTTATGCTGCCTAGAAACATTATGCTCCCAGGCCCGATGGCGCACGCGGGAAGTCCCGCAATTGGGCCTCAGCTGTTTGAATGTACTATAACCGGTCATGCTCCAGGCTGTTTCCCCATTCCTAACAGTGATCCTGTACATGCACCTATAGCTTCAAATAAAGTAAAACCTTTCTACAAGAGTGTACTTCATTGATGCTGTGGGGAAGCCTGACATATTGGGATGTTCCCGCCTTCTAGTTATTCCTAACAATAATCCTGTGGACATGGTACCAGTCTTGTACACTAATAAAGCATAACGCTTCTTAGGAAACGTGTGTGAAGAGTTACTTGCTGTGGAACCTGACAGATATGGCCTCCCAGCACTGGTATTCAGAAGCTTCCTACATCTGTATATGGAGGCTACCTTCACTCACCACCAGTGTTCCCTCTAAGCTGAGTTAGTGTGAAGTAGCTCACAGTTTTTTCAGCCTCCAGGTCACAGTTTTTTGTCTTAGCTCAGGAAGGATGGCTCCAGAACAAACTAATTTATGCAGCAGCCAAATCGCTCACTCACAACTTTAATTCCAGGAGCTCACAGAGTAGAATTTTTGCTCACAAGACTCCACAGCTCAGAGGGAGCCTCGCTCACCACGACAGTTTAGTAGCCATTGATTGACCTCTCCCCTCCATGAATCCAATTCTCTTTTAAAGCTATTTACACTTGTGACCACTAAAGCAAATTCCATAATTTAATTTCTCATTTATTTAATTTTTAAAATTTACTTTCTTTGTAACCCACCTTTCTCACGGAGACTCAAGGCGGGTTACAGAACATAAAACAATACCATCAGGCACCATCAGGCATCCAGTGTGCAATGAGACAGAGCAGAACAGTCTTGTCAGATTTTTGGTTCAGATTGTTCACCTTTAAGCCATTTAACCACAGCAGTAAAGCACTGGTTCTTCTGGACCTCTGTAGCACAACTGCGTCATTTGGATATAGAAATAGAGAAGGGTGTCTCCAACATATTGCCAATGCCAATTCCCAAACTATGAATGATGTTTGGGTAGGGTTTTACATAGAGATCGAGTCGTATGGGGGATAAGACTGATGCCTGAGGAACCCCACAGGATGGCCAGTGGTCTCCCTCAGCAGTCCCCTGAGTCCTGCCCATCAGGATAAGTTTAAACCAATCCAAGGCACCTCCCTTAATCCCTACTTCTGACTCCAGACACCTTACTAAGATGGCATGCTCCACAGTACCAGAGGCTACTGATAAATCCAGTAAGAGCAACAAAGCGGCATAGCCCTTGTCTGCATTTCAATGGAGATCACTGAGTAATGCCACCAGTACTGACTTCCTCCCACAGCCTAGTCTGAAACCAGACTGAAAGGAGTCCAGAGCAGATTATTCATCTAGGAAGGACTGGAGTTCTTCTGCAACAGCTCTCTCTATCATCTTGCTCAGCAAGGGCAAATTAGAAACCAGGCAGTAAATGGCCACATCATTATTCTCTGGGAATTATTTTTTTAAGTAGTGGATGGATGAATGCCTGTTTTAGTGACCAAGGAATGGTGTCCTGAGTCAGTGACTGATTTATGATGGACATCAGGTACTCATGGATGTGGTCCTTACATTATTTCAGGAATCACGATGTTGTTCAGTCGCACAGTCGAGTCCGACTCTTCGCGACCCCATGGACCAGATCACGCCAGGCCTTCCTGTCTTCCGCCGTCCTCTGAAGTTTGCTCAATTTCATGTTCGTTGCATCTGTGATACTGTCTAACCATCTCATTCCTTGCCCTCACCGTCTTCTTTGACCTTCAATCTTCCCCAGCATCAGGGTCTTCTCCAGTGAGTGCTCCCTTCTCATTTGGTGGCCAGTGAGTGCTCCCTTCTCATTTGGTGGCCAAAGTATTGGAGCTTCAGTTTCATTATCTGGCTTTCCAGAGAACAGTCAGGGTTGATTTCTTTTAGGATTGACTGGTTTGATCTTCTTGCAGTCCAAGGGACTCTCAAGAGTCTTCTCCAGCACCATAGTTCAAAAGAATCTATTCTTCGGCACTCGGCCTTCCTTATAGTCCAACTCTTGCAGCCATATATGACTACTGGGAATACAATTGCTTTGACCATGCGGACTTTTGTTGGCAGGGTGATGTCTCTACTTTTTATCATGCTGTTGAGGTTCAAAATCACTTTCCTCCCAAGGAGCAGGCGTCTTTTAATTTCATGGCTGCTGTCACAGTCTGCGGTGATCTGGGATCCCAGGAACGTGAAGTCTGTCACTACTTCCACGACTTCCCCTTCTATTTGCCATGGGGCCGGATGCCATGATCTTAGTTTTGTTGATGTTGACCTTCAAGTCCACTTTTGCGCTCTCCTCTTTTACCCTGAGCAAGAGGCTCTTTAGGTCCTCTTCACTTTCTGCCATTAGAGTGGTATCGTCTGCATATCTGAGGTTGTTGATCTTTTCCCCAGCAATCTTAATTCCCACTTGTGATTCATCATGATGGACAACAGTAAAATTAACATTCTCCTGCAAACCATTTTTAATTGCAAGACATACTAACAGGTGTCTCTGTGATCTGAGTTCGCTCAATATAGACAGGTGAGATCCAAATGGGCATTCATTGCTTAAAGGTTGCATGTGCCCTTGTCTCTCGGGGACAACTCTCCAAGTAAGGGACATGACAGTCTGTGACTGTCACGACAGAGCCAGGGGGTTGGGCAGAGAGGGAGAGTCAATAAGCAAGTCCAAGAGTCAGCCAGAGAGATCAACAAGAGTCCAAGCAAACGGTTCCAAACACACAAAGCCAAGCCGTAGTCAAACGTTACCAATAGTCAGAGTCCAAGCCAGTATCGTAGTCAGGAAGTGTAGCCAGGGATCAAGAGCCAGAGGGTTCGCCAAAACACGGACTGGATGCAGAACACAGTGGTATAGGTGTTGACGTTGTTGTCTGTGCAGGCACATATCTGCCCGGTGCTGCGTTACCTGCACTGGCTGCCTATTGAATTGTAGATCCATTTCAAGATGTTGGTGACATATCACCAACATCAACACCTATACCACTGTGTTCTGCACTAGCTACAATTTCCGGAGCAGAGTCAAGGGAAGCCCCATGTAGAGAGAATTACAGTGGTCTAATCTGGAAGTGACCATTGCATGGATCACTGCAGCCAGATTGTGGGGGGTGAGGTATGGGGCCAACTGCCTAACTTGCATCTGATATTCAAATCCATTTTTACTTACTGCTTTTCTTCACTTGCACACTGTCAAGATTTAGATTTGAATTTTTCGCATATAGTGAGCATAGCTGTCAGAAAGGCACTGGATTGGATTGAGGCAAGATGCGCATGAGGATTGTTCCAGACGGCCTCTTGTATGGTCATGGGGAAAAGTAGGGGGTTGAAGTGGCTTTATCCAGTCAGCTTGATCTCTTCTGGTTAACAATTTGATTTTATTTGTTAACATCATTGTTTTGTGATAGGTTGATATGTCAGGGTAGTTTAAGCCACGTTGAGAGCTGCATTGTCGGAGTCTAGTGAAACTTATTCTTGGGTTTTTGTGATGCCACAAGAAAGAGTTGAGAGTGTTTTGCCATGGTCTGAGGAGATCAGAAGATTTCATTTATTTATTAGAGTAATGGGAATTGCACAAAAAAGGAAGAGTAACTTAGGGAACACATAGGATTTAATTAGATGTAGTCTGTCAAGAAAAGGAGGTAGTTGTTTGTCCCATTTATTTAAATCCGATCTGATTTCCTGGAGTTTATTGATATGATTGACTTTCAGTAAATCTTTAGAGTGCAGGGTATTCGGATACCAAGAAATTTACCAGCCCATTGGAAGGTGTAGTGATGGTGGATATGTAGTTCAGTCTCACAAGGTATGTTGATTGGAAGTATGCAGGACTTTGATTAATTTTGAGACCCGATATTTGACTGAAGGTCTTGAGCATTTCTTGGAGACAAGTTAAGGTAATTTCCAGTTTTGTGAGAAAGAGGAGAATGTTGTCGGCAAACATGCTAAGCTTGAAGGTGTGAGGACCCAATTTGACACCATATATGTCCACGTTGTGTCAAATTGCATCAGCCAGAGTTTACAAAGCCATTGCAAAGAGAATCAGTGACAGAGGGCAGCCCTGTCTAGTCCCTCTTTACAGAGTAAATTTATTGAAGGTGACACCACTGATTTAGATTTGAGCACTTGGTTATGAGTAGATTGCTTTTATTGACCGAAAGAAGTTGTCTCCAAAGCCCATGTGTTGAAGGAGTGCAATTAGATACGGCGTTTCAAGAGAGTCGAAGTCCTTCTCTATAGCTAGTGAAAACAGAATTGCCTCCGAATGGGCCTTTTCACGTGTCGAGAAGATGTTTAGGGTATTGTAGAGCTTGTCTGTTATGTCTCTGCCCAGCATCAATCCGGCCTGATCTTGATGTATGTAGTTCAGTATAAGTGAATTAAGCCTTTTTGCAATGATTGCTCTAAAGATTTTATAATCTTGTGTTAGATCCCAAATCAGGAGAATAGATCCACGTTCAAAATGAAGCAAGATTTATTTCCAAAGCATGGTTGATCACGAACATACAGAAATTGTTAGGAATAACTACAATGCCCAGGGAAGGTGTATTAAAGGAACTTCAAACAAGGTTTAAACCAATGAGCTCATTTCCCTCTTTAGGTTACAGATTAGAAAAGGCGCGAAGCGGCCTGAGAACAGCAACGGCCAGTTCCATAAACACTCGTTGAGTTCACACGGGAAACCTAAACAAGCCAGAGCGTAAAGACACAATACCCCATCACACCAGCTGGAGAACCTTGGCAGTTACAGATGCCTAACATGAAAAGAATAACAACTACAGGAGTGAGGGACGGGCAGGG
>NW_015169800.1:399476-399640 GCF_001447785.1 Gekko japonicus | reverse complement strand
TCCATCATCTGCGGTATTGCATTGAAAACCTCAGTTACCGTTCTCATTAAGTCCTGCACGGAACGTTCAAGGTATTCCAATCGATCGTCTTGGGCCTCCCCCCTTCCTGATCCCGTATCCCGGTCTCGTCCACTCGGTCGTTCGTCCGGCCAGAAGTCATCCTC